>NW_027151030.1:0-80386 GCF_018691715.1 Phytophthora cinnamomi
CTGTGAACGATTCTCCGATGTCGACCGCGTCTGTGCGTCGACATCTCTAAGGCAATTTCTGTTGCTTATCGTGATCAGGTAAGCAAGCGCCAAAGCACTTCGAGTCCTTCTTTGAAGCTGAGGCAAGTATTAGCAACTCCACGCTGTTTGCGATGGGCTGATGTCCGTGCGCTGTACGCACTGTTCATCAGGTGGCGGTGCGTATTAGCAACCGTGACTCCACAACAGGTATACTATATGTATGCCGGGAGCTCCAATGATCTCCGTGCTAATTATCTAGGCGCGGGCGTCAGGCGTTAGATATTGACACGCGCTCGCACTACCAATCTTGCTGGTGTGGTGTTGGAACTCGAACTCCTTCACCATGTCGGAACGTCTTCCATCAGGACGTTCCGTGGTTCCCACGTCGCTTTGGGGAGGAACACTTCCAGCGAGAAAACAATCGGACCTCAGGATTGTTTTCTAGATCAACACCTTCGCTGGACGATCCAGCGAATTTCTCCAGGTGCGTCTCGCAGTGGCGGAGAGTGGTGAACGATCGCCCCGATGGTCAACGCCGTTGACTCATCTTATGCCATCACGACCAGGTGACGGTCGTGGAGCGTTGCAGGGCGCTGAGGTTGCCGCTCTGTACCATCGTGTCCTCGGCTGTGCCGGTCTCCCAGACCGCCTTGACGTGCCGGTCGGGCTCGTAGGCCCGACTGTATTAAATGCTCCTGCTCGACTACGCGCTGAAGAGGGTTTCCCCTGCCGAGTCTGTCCGGTCAGACGAGCCACTCTGGCTCGTGCTGGTGGTGGCTTTAACCGCCCGACATAAAATGTCGGGTGGATCCGTATGCTAGACGGTGTCTAGCGTGTATGCATTACCGTGGCGGCCATCATCGTGAATAGCCCGATGAAGTGCGGAGCAAGTAATCTTGCTTCGAAATCGGAAACTGCATGTTTAGGCAGGTTTTAAGTAGATAACAAAAACCAATGAATCCACTTTGAGTTCATTTGTTGCCCCTGCCAATATTATCGGCATTCAGCTTCGTCTATCCACAGAAGTTGTATCGCGTCCTGGACAAACTGAATTACGGCTTGTCTGCGATGGATGAAGTCAATCGCATCCGAGCTGAACTCGTTCAGCTCGCTCTCCGCAAGAGGCCCGGCCTCTGCATGGTTCGCGGTGTTCGCGCCCTGCGCAGACTCATGTGGTTTGTCCATTGTTGCAGCTGACACGTTATGGTTTTCCGCGGCTGCCGTATTGTACGATCCTCCCCACTTAAAGTGGGAGCCATCACTCCGAGTAAACTCGGTAGACGTGGATGCCGCATCGCATTCACGTAGAACGGTGTATGCCCGGTCGAGGCATGCACTGAGTTATTGATGGCAAACTCTGCCATCGATAAGCACTCGCTCCAGTATTGGAACGAGTGAGCGTAGCTCTTCAACATATCGACAATCACGCGATTCACGCGCTCGGTGTGGCCGTCCGTCTGCGGATGATCCACAGTCGACATTGAAAGTTGGCTCCCAAGAAGTGTAAACAATTCTTGCCACAGGTGCGCTGTGAAGCGCGGGTCTCTGTCCGACACGATGTCGGACGGCATGCCATGGTGTTTGAACACCATGTCGACGAACAGACGGGCCGTCTGCTTCGCGGTCACTTCTGGCAGAAGTGACCGCGAGATGTGCCATCTTGCTGAAGCGGTCGACGAAGACCACAACACCGGTATTCCCTCCGCTGTCCGGGGGAAGACCTAAGATGAAGTCCAAAGACATGGACTTCCAACACTCCGACGGAGTCGGTAGTGACAGGTAACGGAGCCTGCGCGAATGGCGCAGGCTTTACGCGTTGGCACACCTCGCAAGCACGGATGTACTTGCACACCCACTTATACAGGTGGTGCCAGTAGAAGTCGCGCGTGAGAAGGACGTATGTCTTCTCACGTCCGAGATGTCCCGCAGTCGGGGCATCATGATATTCGTACATGATCCTGAGTCGCAGGTCATGGTCATTCGGCACGACAACGCGATCCTCGTTGTCGTCGACTGCATTGTAAAGTAGTAGTCCGTCGTGTACACGAAAGCGGTGTGCACGCGCTCGAAGGTGCTTGGGCAGCTTCTGACGGGACTTGTCAGAAGGCGCTGTGCCATAGGCCAGCAAGAGCTTCACGTCCGCGTCGTGCGTATTGCGGCCTCCACATCATCCAACAGGGACGATGTGGGTTTGCTCGATCGCATGACGTCAATGGCATTGACGTCAGCAGCTTCTGCGTAGTCCGGCCGACGTGATAACGCGTCGGCCACTACATTCAATCTTCCGGGTTTGTATTCGACTCGGAAGGTATACTCCGCAAAGAATGAGAGTCATCTCGCCATTCTTTGTGATATGTGTGGTGGCTTCACTGCAGTGCGCAGTGATGCATGGTCGGTGTAGACCACAAACGGTCTACTTCCAAGCAAATACACTCGGAACTTTGCGAGTGCGTACTTCATGGCAAGGAGTTCCTTGTCATGCACCGGATAGTTGCGCTCAGCTGGCTTCAGCTGACGCGATTGGTAGTAGACGACACGATCACGGCCCTCGTGATCGTGCTGCTAGACAACGCGCATCCGATCGCGAAATCGGATGCGTCACACACTACGTGAAATGGGCGATCTTGGTCAGCCACTGCCAAGATCGGTGCCTCAGTCAAGCCCCGCTTGACTGCATCGGATGCCTTTTGGCAATCGGGTGTCCAATTCCACACAGCTTCTTTCTTAAGAAGTTGTGACAGCGGGCGGATCTTGCCCGCGTAATCCTCCACGTACTTGCACAAGTACGTGACCAAGCCAAGGAACTGCCTCAGTTCCTTGACACTTGAAGGCGTTGGCCATTCATTAATCACTCTGACCTTTTCCGGGTCAGGGCGAACGCCATTTTTCCCTACGAGACACCCGAGGACGGGTATCTCGCTCGCCCCGAAGATACACTTCTTCAGGTTCGCGTAGAGCTTATGCTTTCGCATAAGCTCAAGTAGCTTCCGGAGATGCACCCTGTGCATCTCTACGTCGGTCTTCCCGTCCACAGCCCGGCTGTGGATGAACACATCATCGAAGTAGCTCGGCGCGAAGTCGCGCACCGAGCGCAACAAGTGTGTCACGCACCTGTTGAAGGTCGCAGGGGCGTTCTTAAGCCCCTGTGGCATCACTAGCCATTCCCAGAGCATGCCGCTTGGCGTGCTCACTGCCGTGAGAGGGATATCGCTCTCACGCATTAGGATTTGATAGAATCCGTCTCGCAAGTCGAGAGCACTGTAAACGGTGCTCCCGGCCATCGAATCGATGATAACATCTTGTCGTGGTATCGGCGTCTGCGTTGGTACCGTCGCATCGTTCAGCTTGTTGTAGGCATGAACGATGCGCCATCCGCCCTGTGGCTTCTTAACACAGAACGTCGGAGCACTGTGTGGGGACTTTGATTCCCGCACTTGTCCTGCTTTGCGACGACTTTCAAAGAAGTCGTCGATCGCTTTGACTTGCTCTCGCGGCAGTGGCCACTGCCGCGTGACACAGTACTTCGTGCCCGGCACGAGATCAATCTCGTGATGAATGCCCTTATCCTGCGGAAGCTCCGCAGGAATCTCTTCAGGGAGTACGTCTTTGTACTCCCTCAACAATTCGTAGTAGGGACTCGACTTCAGCGAGTACCAGTATTGTTCCTCGAAGCGCTCTCGCTTCGTCTTCGCACTGGGAGTGTCTTCACTCTCAGTGGTACTTCCCATGAAGAGCTGCCTCACCTCTTCGCTCTTCGTTCTCCGTTCTTTCGCTGTCCGAAAGAACGCAGACTTGCAGGATGCGTCCATCGTGCAAGTCGCGCGTGAAGCGCTTCCAGCTCATGGCTGGAAGCGAAGTCAACTCCGACGCCGTCGTCGGAGGACTAGTGAGTTTCATCTCGCGATACTAAAATCCAGTATCGGTGCGCGTCAAGACGCTTAGCGTCTCGACGTCCGGCGTCACCGCCCCAGTTTGCCTAGCAGACTGTTCTTGTTGCGTCTCGGTCCCGGACCGAGACTTGCGCAGCGTTCTCCGCTTGCGCCGTCTTCTTGTTGTGCGGAGCCCGGCTACGCACAGTTGTTCTTCTGGTCAGGCCCGGCCGTGGACAGTTGTTCGCCGGCGGGCCCTGTCCGCGGGCGCGCGATATCAAGCCCGGCTTGATCGCATGGCGCTTCGTCGTGCAGCCCGGCTGCACGACAGCATGCAAATTGCGTCAGTGCGGTACGTTTGCAACCGTCCGCACTGTTTGCAGCGTCAACTCCCGGAGTTGACACGCCTTCGTCACCTCGACGCCATTCATTGGCGGAGTCCCTCATGACCGAGGGTGCGTCGGCTCCCGGAGCCGACACGTCGTTGACGACCTGACCTCGTCGGGTCAGGGACTGTCCCGTGCGTACTTGAACGCGAGTGTTGGTTCCCGGAACCGACACATCCTCATCTCCCGACATCGGCAACCGCGACCGTGTGCCGCCGGGATTGCTAGCGCTTCGACTCAGCGCGCGTGTCCGGGTTGCGCGTCTCACCTGGACCGACATTCATCTCAACACCGTGCGCTTTTCACTCGCCCTCGCACTTCCTGGCACTCCGGGACAGCGGCATTAAGCGCTGTCTCGACTGTGAGAGCCGCGCGCACCTGCTGGTGCGTGCGCTGCGGTGACAGGGCCATCGCTCTGTTCCGCTGTCGCGGCCGAAGCGCACGAGCGTGCGCTTCTTCGTCTATCACCGGATCATGCCGTGCAAGCCACGCTGGCATGCCCATTACTACGTCGAACTTATCGTCCAGGTCCAGGATTGTCGATAAAGTGTTCGACGCGCAAACACTCGTTGTTTGTACGAGAAGCGCGCACGTTCACGATGGCACCTGGCCAGTCGTAAGTTGCAGTCTCCAGAAGGCTTCGAGGTACGTCCACGAAGTTACTTCCTCGAAGTCAAAGTCTCGACAGGCTTCGTAGTCGAACAAAGTTGTTCGACGCGCCTGAATCTACAAAGCTCGAAGAGAGTCACTCGCTCTCTTCGAGTAAACCTTCAAGATGACTAGGTTTGGCCTGTCATCTTGTTTCTTGCAGCGAGAGCTAGTCTCACTGGGGGCTGCAGTCCTCAGTGTCGCGTGCCCGATGTCGGCACGCGCGACTGCATTACCAGTAGGGCGCCCCGCGCCTACTGGGTGTTCACGTTTTTTTGTTTGTTCGCGGCAATGGCCGGCATCGCCACGACGGTCACTATTGTAGTAGCTCTGCACTGGAACGCTGAGTTGCACTCTCGCAAACATGACCGTGCGGACCATCGCCACCGATGTAGTGGAGATCCTTCCGCAACGGAAGCATCGCACGTTACCTCCCTGCTGCTGGTAACCAGCAGTTGTTGCGTTCGAGAGGTCCATTGGCTCCGGACCTCCCGTCCTCGCTACCGGGCGCGGTTGCGGCCTCGGTACGTTTACATGCAGTTTAGCCTGCCGCAGGCTAAACTCTTCTTGCATGACAAGGGCGATTGCAGCTTCGAGAGTACTCGGGTACTCTTGGAAGAGATAGGTCTTCACGGGCCCATCTCTCAGTCCTTTCATGAACGTGACGACCTTAGTCGCCTCGTCAATTGGGTTAGGCACGATATTTGATACCAAGTATCGTGCGCGCTGCGCGTAAGCATGAACGTCATGCTTACCCTGCTGAACGTCGAGGAATTCTGCCCTCGACCGGAACTCATTTTGCGGGGACTCAAACGCTTGTCTGAGCTCCATTTTGAATATCTCGTACGTGCTAAAGCACGTAGGATCGGAGAGTCGGCGTCCGTACGCCCAACTCCTCGCACGTCCGCCAAGACATGACATGGCGAACGCAACCTTTGAAAACGGGTCGACGATACGTCGAGCCGCTATGGCTGTGTCGAGTTCGACAAGCCATCGGAGGAGAGGCTCTCCCTCTCTTCCTACATAACTGCTCACGATCAATTTTAATGGTTGAGCACGCGGTGTCGTCCCCGACGACGCCGTCGCTGAGGAAGCAGCATCGCGCTGCTCCTTCATGGCGAACCCCAGAGCAACACCATGTTGCTCTGTCGTCGATAGCGTAGCTATCCCCGCCTCCCCAATGACTGTTGACAGTCGTTGGAGGGCCTCCCACTCTGGGTCCGACAGATGGGGGCAGTCCGCGCGTGCAATATTCGTTGCACGCGTATTGGAGCTCTCCATGGGCACCTCCGTGCTCCTATGGTTCTCGGCTCCACGTCCGTACACCTCGTACGAACGTCAACCAGTCGGTCGTTGGACGGACTACAAAGTGCTACAAGGTGTAGTGGGCCTACTTTGGCTCACTACTTTAGCCTACACGTCGCGCTACGTGTATGAGGAAGCGTAGGAGTTTATTAATAATTTGAATTAATTATACTTGAGTCCACAAATATATAATAATATAAATCAAATTAAACACCAAATAGCCAGTTTAAGGTAAAATGAGAACTGTATTGTTTGTAAATTGATCTTCCTCCAAAATCTGCTAAAACTGTTTATCATCTATGAAAGGAGTTGACTGCGGCTGGCTGTCAGAGCCCCGCCAATATGCACGTCTCTAATTGGTAGAAAGATGCTGCTTTCTACCAATAGGATCTTTGGGTAGGTGTGGACCACTCATTGTGGTGGCCCACTTCAATGTATCCATTGGTGTGCCTTACACCAATGTGAGGAAGTATCTAAAACCTTTAACAGATATTTATCTGTTAAACCATAAGACAAATGTCATGCACAAGTGACAGTTGTCACTTGTGTGTGTAACCCCGTTACACCAGCTACCGCAGCCCGCCACTCATTCGGAGAGCCCTAAGTTAAAATAACCCCCGCTCCGAAGTCTTCCTATCATGCGCCTAGTGCCGCATCTGAACAGACAAAAGGCCCGAGCCATAGTGGAGGCTAACCTACGTGAGGTTACAACCGCGCTAGCCGCGAAGTACAATACCCACCGAACGATGCTATACCGTTGGGTGAAGGCTCAAGCCGCGATCAAGTTGGCGCACCCCACAAAGACATTTGCGGTAGACACCCCACGGGGGCTGGCGATGACATATCCTGAGCTCGAGAAGAGGTAAGATAACAATATATTTTTAATGTTTAGAGTTATGCTTCTGCTGCTAACAATGCATTGACACGTAGGCTGCTGGAATGGGTCACCGAGATGAGGCATAACCTGTCAAAATGCGTCACGACCGAGTGCCTCATGATCATGGGCGCGCGGTTTGAGCTGAGGCTGCTCTCAGAGAGGTCGGAGTTAGAGGTGCTCGAGTACTTGCGCCGGTTCCGTTTGCGATACAAGTTGTCGGTCCGGCGCATCACTCATCGAGGCACTAAGCATCGCTCCGAACTAGAGGTAGTAGTTGATTTTAATTGATCTCAAATTTGAATGTTTTAATAGTTTTCGTTAAATTGTATTATTTGTGCAGAATGTTGCGAGAGATTTTGGAGCTAACATGCGCTGGTCGACGGAAAACAAGAGCATCGTTTCAGTATTTCTTGGCCACAGCAAATACGACCACGTGTACAATATGGATCAAACATCAATCTATATTGATATGAATCCGAGTACTACAATCACCTTTACGGGTGATAAGAACGTCGATGTTGTTCAGTCGATGACGGAAAATGCGTGTCGGGCATCAGTTTTCTTGTGCGCGGCAGCTACAGGAAAAAAGATGCCCCCGCTCATTATATTTGCAGGCGTTCCGAATGCTGACGTGCACCAAGAGCTTTTGAACCACCCCCTGATCGCGATCGTGTCGTACTCACAGTACAGCGAAAAGCATACTGTGACGAACGCGTGATGATGGACTGGATCGATGAGGTACATGGTTTACCTCTTATGATATTATTTATAGTTTGCTAACGTGTTTTGCAACTGAAGGTTTGGGGGCCTGGTGCAAACAACCAGCGTCTTCTTATTCTGGACAGCCTAAAAACTCATAAAATGGCGACCGTGCGCATCAAGTTAGAGGATGGCTACTGCTCAGAGGTAGAGTTTGTCCCGCCAGGGATCACCGTGCTTGCTCAACCAATGGACGTATCTGTATTGCGTTCGCTTAAGTCAATATGCCGAAGTATCTACGTCAACTACCATATCAACCGCGACTTTCCCACCACGACGACTGCCAGGGCTTTCTTGATGACACAGATCGTGCTGCCGGCGTGGGAAAACATTGAGGAGAAGCGCATTGTGATGGGATTAGTGAAGGCAGAACTTGTACCAATCGGACCGCGAGAGGCAGACGGCACCTTTAGAGTTCCGGAACCGGAAAGTGAAGCTGTCAACGTAGTAAAAAAGGAGGGTCCGAGACTGAATAGAAATTCGTGCATGTTCACATTATAAAAAATGGATGTTAGTTGTGGAAGGGGTGTCACTTTAACTATTTTTGTCATGAACTGACTTATTACGCACGGTTGCATCAAATCCGTGGTTGCAGAGATCTCGTGCAATACGGTATCTGTGTTGGATCTACCAACACAAGAGAAACGTGTTGAGCGATGAGCTTCTACAAGCCGTTGGACATGATCAGGAATGGTATCTCCAGTATGATGACACTGGTGTTGGATCTCTCAGAAGGAAAGCAGTACTCCAATTTATGCCTGACAATGGAGCTGTGCCCCCAGTTCAATATGATGTGCATGTTGCCGGCGATTTCGAAGAGGTTTTGATGTCTTTAAGAAACTCTAAGGGTGAGAAACCTGGCCAGCCCGCGTATGATTCTATGCGCTCCAGTTTGTTTCACTTATACCGTGCCTATGGACGTCTAATGAGCGTGGAGTTCGCCACTGACTTGACCATATTTTTTTAAGGGATTGAAGCGGACTGTTGCTCGCCACAACCACAACAGTGGCATGAAATTACCGAGGGGAAAGAACCTCTGCCTTTTTCGGTGCTTTAACATCTCTGTCTGTCTATGCTGCAACAGTGGAATACCGAGCTTGTGTTTGCACATACTTTTCTATTGATCAGTTAGAATTTCATTTCCCGCGCGCTGAACGAGTGTGGCGTTGTTGAACTTCTACGATCTGTTCAATCGTAAAACGCGTCACAGCCGCATCTACCCGTTGATATTGGCTCAGCTCCGCTTACTAGTGAGCAACATTCAAACCAAGAAGGTTCTGATACTCTAATCACAAACTTGTGTATACAAAGCTCTCACTTGACACGAGTTCGTGCTGATTTTGCTATCGCTACCATGACTTTAGAACGTGTGTGGGAGCACTGGTGCTGTGGCACTCCATCGGGTAATTATGGACCATTCCGCTTTCTCCAGTGGCAAGATCTTGCGTGTGCCGCAAAACACAAAGAAACTTTCGCACTTCAGATGCACGATGATGGAAGGTCAAACGAGAGCTATTGCTCGATCAATCTGGATTGACCACCCGACGATTGAGCAAGCGCGCTCAATACTCGAGACAGTGTTACCGGACCTACCGATCAGTGACGTCACAGCCAAGAATCGTCAGCGTCGTAAGAGATAACTCATGTGGTCAACTGCTTCACAGGAAATTCGAACAAATCGTAGAAACACTGTTAGGAATACCAATTCGACTTCATAGGCTACGTCGCGTTGCCGCGACTAGCAGATAAATCAATAAAACTAAGTCGCTCGGTGTCATATCAGTGCCGCTGATTGCTGACCTGGCATCTGCTCTCTAATGACTGTAGCATTTTTTGTCTGCGTGAAACGCAGACAAATTCGTGATAAAGCCGCGTTTGCTCCAAAAATACCAGCAGATGTATTGAAGAGCCACTATTGCGTTTAAGAACTTGTCTGCGCCAAACGCAGAAGATAACGCAAAGATTTTATACAAAACCATCGAGTAGCGCAGACAAATTCTAGAGAATCATACATTTCCATGCATAATGTATGTTCTCAGAACCCCGACATGTCATAATTTATGCTCACTTCCTACGAAATGTGATAATGTATCCATCCCGGTTGTTGTGCAGTCCTGACCAACCAGTCTCGATCCAACCGGACTTCGTTCGTCATGACCAACAGTGATGCTTCCAGTACTCACCAGAAGCTGCTGCTCCCATTTAGCCTGCACCCTATCACGCTTGAGCAGCTTCTTTTCTTGCGCCAGAACACATGCTACTGGTACGTACGTACCGTAGACGGTCTTTGCTGATAACCAAATACAGCTTGGCCTCACATGATGCTAGCATAATGACATAATGCATGTGTTCCTTGTCTTGCGTATCATTATGGATGCGTTGTCTTCCACTTATTGCAGGGCATTATTTATTCTGTGATTGCTTGCTACATCTATATACATGCCATAATCGGCAGCCCTGATCGCCGATCAACCGTTCCATCTTGATAGTGGCGAGATCAGGACAGTTTTGCGCAGGATGGGTTCCTTGAACCAGTTGATGACGACGTCCAACTCGCAATTACGCGTGTGTGGATACCTCAGCCAGGTTTGATTAGTTTTCACTTTGCCATCACTACGACAAGTCTACATCCCAGTTAATCAACTTCATTCTTCTTCTTCTTAACACTGCCCTTGTGCAAACTAAAACCACCCCTCTGGAGCAGCGACAAAAATGGATCCCAAAATTCGAGGCTGAGCTTGGCCTTCAACCTTTGAGTTCAAGTGTTGTTGATGGAGAAATTACCGAGGCATGACGCAAATTTTGTCAAGCGTTTGGCCGCAAAATTGCACAGCTGAAGACGTTGCACTACATCGTTTGGGCCCGCCGTTACCGCCAGCAAAGCGCTGCTAGTTCGGGCGTGAGCAGAAACACGTCTTGCCTGCGATACATGTAACAATTGGAGTGACCATGTATTTTGCTTTAGTCAGATAGCATACAGCAATTAACTAAATGATATGCTGCTGCCTACGTCCTCCCCTCGCCCGCACACGCTGCCAGCGGTAGATACCATTATGCTGTGTCGTGTTGTCCGTGGACTCGGCCACGCGGCTCAGCTCCACCATGCGAGCGAACCCACCATGCGAGCGAACAGGTAGTTCGGATGAGCTGCCTGGTAGCTGTAGCTGCTGTATGCGCCAGACGACGTGAAGGTCGACCGGTAGACGCCAATGTTTTAGTGAGTTCGGCGTCTTGAAGCAAGTCAAGAACCCGCAGAGAACAGCTCTAACTAACCATGCAATGGAAGGCCAACTCTAGTCGCTCCAGTAATTCAGTTTGCTCGATCTAGGTGAAAGCGTTCTAGGAATGGACGTAGCTAAGCAAATTCATTTGAATAAAGTATACCTCCTGCATGCCTAATTTGGATTTTGAGCCGTTTGTATCGAGCTACCTAATCAGACTTTTCATATGTAGCAAGAATTTGTCTGCGTTTTGTCTTCTCGTACCTAATTGAGACGAATCCGTAGTGCTGTGGAGACTATGAAGAGGCACAAACGCAAATCTCACGATGACAACCAGAAGCACGTTGAATGATCGTTGTGACATCGCCAGCCAAGTTGAGGTCATCAAGAGCAATGTCATAGACAAGAAGGCGGTGGAAATGTACCACTGAGGAATAACTCGTTATCTGTGTTGAGCGATGAGCTTCTACAAGCCGTTGGACATGATCAGGAATGGTATCTCCAGTATGATGACACTGGTGTTGGATCTCTCAGAAGGAAAGCAGTACTCCAATTTATGCCTGACAATGGAGCTGTGCCCCAGTTCAATATGATGTGCATGTTCCGGCGATTTCGAAGAGGTTTTGATGTCTTTAAGAAACTCTAAGGGTGAGAAACCTGGCCAGCCCGCGTATGATTCTATGCGCTCCAGTTTGTTTCACTTATACCGTGCCTATGGACGTCTAATGAGCGTGGAGTTCGCCACTGACTTGACCATATTTTTTTAAGGGATTGAAGCGGACTGTTGCTCGCCACAACCACAACAGTGGCATGAAATTACCGAGGGGAAAGAACCTCTGCCTTTTTCGGTGCTTTAACATCTCTGTCTGTCTATGCTGCAACAGTGGAATACCGAGCTTGTGTTTGCACATACTTTTCTATTGATCAGTTAGAATTTCATTTCCCGCGCGCTGAACGAGTGTGGCGTTGTTGAACTTCTACGATCTGTTCAATCGTAAAACGCGTCACAGCCGCATCTACCCGTTGATATTGGCTCAGCTCCGCTTACTAGTGAGCAACATTCAAACCAAGAAGGTTCTGATACTCTAATCACAAACTTGTGTATACAAAGCTCTCACTTGACACGAGTTCGTGCTGATTTTGCTATCGCTACCATGACTTTAGAACGTGTGTGGGAGCACTGGTGCTGTGGCACTCCATCGGGTAATTATGGACCATTCCGCTTTCTCCAGTGGCAAGATCTTGCGTGTGCCGCAAAACACAAAGAAACTTTCGCACTTCAGATGCACGATGATGGAAGGTCAAACGAGAGCTATTGCTCGATCAATCTGGATTGACCACCCGACGATTGAGCAAGCGCGCTCAATACTCGAGACAGTGTTACCGGACCTACCGATCAGTGACGTCACAGCCAAGAATCGTCAGCGTCGTAAGAGATAACTCATGTGGTCAACTGCTTCACAGGAAATTCGAACAAATCGTAGAAACACTGTTAGGAATACCAATTCGACTTCATAGGCTACGTCGCGTTGCCGCGACTAGCAGATAAATCAATAAAACTAAGTCGCTCGGTGTCATATCAGTGCCGCTGATTGCTGACCTGGCATCTGCTCTCTAATGACTGTAGCATTTTTTTGTCTGCGTGAAACGCAGACAAATTCGTGATAAAGCCGCGTTTGCTCCAAAAATACCAGCAGATGTATTGAAGAGCCACTATTGCGTTTAAGAACTTGTCTGCGCCAAACGCAGAAGATAACGCAAAAGATTTTATACAAAACCATCGAGTAGCGCAGACAAATTCTAGAGAATCATACATTTCCATGCATAATGTATGTTCTCAGAACCCCGACATGTCATAATTTATGCTCACTTCCTACGAAATGTGATAATGTATCCATCCCGGTTGTTGTGCAGTCCTGACCAACCAGTCTCGATCCAACCGGACTTCGTTCGTCATGACCAACAGTGATGCTTCCAGTACTCACCAGAAGCTGCTGCTCCCATTTAGCCTGCACCCTATCACGCTTGAGCAGCTTCTTTTCTTGCGCCAGAACACATGCTACTGGTACGTACGTACCGTAGACGGTCTTTGCTGATAACCAAATACAGCTTGGCCTCACATGATGCTAGCATAATGACATAATGCATGTGTTCCTTGTCTTGCGTATCATTATGGATGCGTTGTCTTCCACTTATTGCAGGGCATTATTTATTCTGTGATTGCTTGCTACATCTATATACATGCCATAATCGGCAGCCCTGATCGCCGATCAACCGTTCCATCTTGATAGTGGCGAGATCAGGACAGTTTTGCGCAGGATGGGTTCCTTGAACCAGTTGATGACGACGTCCAACTCGCAATTACGCGTGTGTGGATACCTCAGCCAGGTTTGATTAGTTTTCACTTTGCCATCACTACGACAAGTCTACATCCCAGTTAATCAACTTCATTCTTCTTCTTCTTAACACTGCCCTTGTGCAAACTAAAACCACCCCTCTGGAGCAGCGACAAAAATGGATCCCAAAATTCGAGGCTGAGCTTGGCCTTCAACCTTTGAGTTCAAGTGTTGTTGATGGAGAAATTACCGAGGCATGACGCAAATTTTGTCAAGCGTTTGGCCGCAAAATTGCACAGCTGAAGACGTTGCACTGCATCGTTTGGGCTCGCCGTTACCGCCAGCAAAGCGCTGCTAGTTCGGGCGTGAGCAGAAACACGTCTTGCCTGCGATACATGTAACAATTGGAGTGACCATGTATTTTGCTTTAGTCAGATAGCATACAGCAATTAACTAAATGATATGCTGCTGCCTACGTCCTCCCTCGCCCGCACACGCTGCCAGCGGTAGATACCATTATGCTGTGTCGTGTTGTCCGTGGACTCGGCCACGCGGCTCAGCTCCACCATGCGAGCGAACCCACCATGCGAGCGAACAGGTAGTTCGGATGAGCTGCCTGGTAGCTGTAGCTGCTGTATGCGCCAGACGACGTGAAGGTCGACCGGTAGACGCCAATTTTTTAGTGAGTTCGGCGTCTTGAAGCAAGTCAAGAACCCGCAGAGAACAGCTCTAACTAACCATGCAATGGAAGGCCAACTCTAGTCGCTCCAGTAATTCAGTTTGCTCGATCTAGGTGAAAGCGTTCTAGGAATGGACGTAGCTAAGCAAATTCATTTGAATAAAGTATACCTCCTGCATGCCTAATTTGGATTTTGAGCCGTTTGTATCGAGCTATCTAATCAGACTTTTCATATGTAGCAAGAATTTGTCTGCGTTTTGTCTTCTCGTACCTAATTGAGACGAATCCGTAGTGCTGTGGAGACTATGAAGAGGCACAAACGCAAATCTCACGATGACAACCAGAAGCACGTTGAATGATCGTTGTGACATCGCCAGCCAAGTTGAGGTCATCAAGAGCAATGTCATAGACAAGAAGGCGGTGGAAATGTACCACTGAGGAATAACTCGTTATCTGTGTTGAGCGATGAGCTTCTACAAGCCGTTGGACATGATCAGGAATGGTATCTCCAGTATGATGACACTGGTGTTGGATCTCTCAGAAGGAAAGCAGTACTCCAATTTATGCCTGACAATGGAGCTGTGCCCCAGTTCAATATGATGTGCATGTTCCGGCGATTTCGAAGAGGTTTTGATGTCTTTAAGAAACTCTAAGGGTGAGAAACCTGGCCAGCCCGCGTATGATTCTATGCGCTCCAGTTTGTTTCACTTATACCGTGCCTATGGACGTCTAATGAGCGTGGAGTTCGCCACTGACTTGACCATATTTTTTTAAGGGATTGAAGCGGACTGTTGCTCGCCACAACCACAACAGTGGCATGAAATTACCGAGGGAAAGAACCTCTGCCTTTTCGGTGCTTTAACATCTCTGTCTGTCTATGCTGCAACAGTGGAATACCGAGCTTGTGTTTGCACATACTTTTCTATTGATCAGTTAGAATTTCATTTCCCGCGCGCTGAACGAGTGTGGCGTTGTTGAACTTCTACGATCTGTTCAATCGTAAAACGCGTCACAGCCGCATCTACCCGTTGATATTGGCTCAGCTCCGCTTACTAGTGAGCAACATTCAAACCAAGAAGGTTCTGATACTCTAATCACAAACTTGTGTATACAAAGCTCTCACTTGACACGAGTTCGTGCTGATTTTGCTATCGCTACCATGACTTTAGAACGTGTGTGGGAGCACTGGTGCTGTGGCACTCCATCGGGTAATTATGGACCATTCCGCTTTCTCCAGTGGCAAGATCTTGCGTGTGCCGCAAAACACAAAGAAACTTTCGCACTTCAGATGCACGATGATGGAAGGTCAAACGAGAGCTATTGCTCGATCAATCTGGATTGACCACCCGACGATTGAGCAAGCGCGCTCAATACTCGAGACAGTGTTACCGGACCTACTGATCAGTGACGTCACAGCCAAGAATCGTCAGCGTCGTAAGAGATAACTCATGTGGTCAACTGCTTCACAGGAAATTCGAACAAATCGTAGAAACACTGTTAGGAATACCAATTCGACTTCATAGGCTACGTCGCGTTGCCGCGACTAGCAGATAAATCAATAAAACTAAGTCGCTCGGTGTCATATCAGTGCCGCTGATTGCTGACCTGGCATCTGCTCTCTAATGACTGTAGCATTTTTTGTCTGCGTGAAACGCAGACAAATTCGTGATAAAGCCGCGTTTGCTCCAAAAATACCAGCAGATGTATTGAAGAGCCACTATTGCGTTTAAGAACTTGTCTGCGCCAAACGCAGAAGATAACGCAAAAGATTTTATACAAAACCATCGAGCAGCGCAGACAAATTCTAGAGAATCATACATTTCCATGCATAATGTATGTTCTCAGAACCCCGACATGTCATAATTTATGCTCACTTCCTACGAAATGTGATAATGTATCCATCCCGGTTGTTGTGCAGTCCTGACCAACCAGTCTCGATCCAACCGGACTTCGTTCGTCATGACCAACAGTGATGCTTCCAGTACTCACCAGAAGCTGCTGCTCCCATTTAGCCTGCACCCTATCACGCTTGAGCAGCTTCTTTTCTTGCGCCAGAACACATGCTACTGGTACGTACGTACCGTAGACGGTCTTTGCTGATAACCAAATACAGCTTGGCCTCACATGATGCTAGCATAATGACATAATGCATGTGTTCCTTGTCTTGCGTATCATTATGGATGCGTTGTCTTCCACTTATTGCAGGGCATTATTTATTCTGTGATTGCTTGCTACATCTATATACATGCCATAATCGGCAGCCCTGATCGCCGATCAACCGTTCCATCTTGATAGTGGCGAGATCAGGACAGTTTTGCGCAGGATGGGTTCCTTGAACCAGTTAATGACGACGTCCAACTCGCAATTACGCGTGTGTGGATACCTCAGCCAGGTTTGATTAGTTTTCACTTTGCCATCACTACGACAAGTCTACATCCCAGTTAATCAACTTCATTCTTCTTCTTCTTAACACTGCCCTTGTGCAAACTAAAACCACCCCTCTGGAGCAGCGACAAAAATGGATCCCAAAATTCGAGGCTGAGCTTGGCCTTCAACCTTTGAGTTCAAGTGTTGTTGATGGAGAAATTACCGAGGCATGACGCAAATTTTGTCAAGCGTTTGGCCGCAAAATTGCACAGCTGAAGACGTTGCACTGCATCGTTTGGGCTCGCCGTTACCGCCAGCAAAGCGCTGCTAGTTCGGGCGTGAGCAGAAACACGTCTTGCCTGCGATACATGTAACAATTGGAGTGACCATGTATTTTGCTTTAGTCAGATAGCATACAGCAATTAACTAAATGATATGCTGCTGCCTACGTCCTCCCCTCGCCCGCACACGCTGCCAGCGGTAGATACCATTATGCTGTGTCGTGTTGTCCGTGGACTCGGCCACGCGGCTCAGCTCCACCATGCGAGCGAACCCACCATGCGAGCGAACAGGTAGTTCGGATGAGCTGCCTGGTAGCTGTAGCTGCTGTATGCGCCAGACGACGTGAAGGTCGACCGGTAGACGCCAATTTTTTAGTGAGTTCGGCGTCTTGAAGCAAGTCAAGAACCCGCAGAGAACAGCTCTAACTAACCATGCAATGGAAGGCCAACTCTAGTCGCTCCAGTAATTCAGTTTGCTCGATCTAGGTGAAAGCGTTCTAGGAATGGACGTAGCTAAGCAAATTCATTTGAATAAAGTATACCTCCTGCATGCCTAATTTGGATTTTGAGCCGTTTGTATCGAGCTACCTAATCAGACTTTTCATATGTAGCAAGAATTTGTCTGCGTTTTGTCTTCTCGTACCTAATTGAGACGAATCCGTAGTGCTGTGGAGACTATGAAGAGGCACAAACGCAAATCTCACGATGACAACCAGAAGCACGTTGAATGATCGTTGTGACATCGCCAGCCAAGTTGAGGTCATCAAGAGCAATGTCATAGACAAGAAGGCGGTGGAAATGTACCACTGAGGAATAACTCGTTATCTGTGTTGAGCGATGAGCTTCTACAAGCCGTTGGACATGATCAGGAATGGTATCTCCAGTATGATGACACTGGTGTTGGATCTCTCAGAAGGAAAGCAGTACTCCAATTTATGCCTGACAATGGAGCTGTGCCCCCAGTTCAATATGATGTGCATGTTCCGGCGATTTCGAAGAGGTTTTGATGTCTTTAAGAAACTCTAAGGGTGAGAAACCTGGCCAGCCCGCGTATGATTCTATGCGCTCCAGTTTGTTTCACTTATACCGTGCCTATGGACGTCTAATGAGCGTGGAGTTCGCCACTGACTTGACCATATTTTTTTAAGGGATTGAAGCGGACTGTTGCTCGCCACAACCACAACAGTGGCATGAAATTACCGAGGGGAAAGAACCTCTGCCTTTTTCGGTGCTTTAACATCTCTGTCTGTCTATGCTGCAACAGTGGAATACCGAGCTTGTGTTTGCACATACTTTTCTATTGATCAGTTAGAATTTCATTTCCCGCGCGCTGAACGAGTGTGGCGTTGTTGAACTTCTACGATCTGTTCAATCGTAAAACGCGTCACAGCCGCATCTACCCGTTGATATTGGCTCAGCTCCGCTTACTAGTGAGCAACATTCAAACCAAGAAGGTTCTGATACTCTAATCACAAACTTGTGTATACAAAGCTCTCACTTGACACGAGTTCGTGCTGATTTTGCTATCGCTACCATGACTTTAGAACGTGTGTGGGAGCACTGGTGCTGTGGCACTCCATCGGGTAATTATGGACCATTCCGCTTTCTCCAGTGGCAAGATCTTGCGTGTGCCGCAAAACACAAAGAAACTTTCGCACTTCAGATGCACGATGATGGAAGGTCAAACGAGAGCTATTGCTCGATCAATCTGGATTGACCACCCGACGATTGAGCAAGCGCGCTCAATACTCGAGACAGTGTTACCGGACCTACCGATCAGTGACGTCACAGCCAAGAATCGTCAGCGTCGTAAGAGATAACTCATGTGGTCAACTGCTTCACAGGAAATTCGAACAAATCGTAGAAACACTGTTAGGAATACCAATTCGACTTCATAGGCTACGTCGCGTTGCCGCGACTAGCAGATAAATCAATAAAACTAAGTCGCTCGGTGTCATATCAGTGCCGCTGATTGCTGACCTGGCATCTGCTCTCTAATGACTGTAGCATTTTTTTGTCTGCGTGAAACGCAGACAAATTCGTGATAAAGCCGCGTTTGCTCCAAAAATACCAGCAGATGTATTGAAGAGCCACTATTGCGTTTAAGAACTTGTCTGCGCCAAACGCAGAAGATAACGCAAAAGATTTTATACAAAACCATCGAGTAGCGCAGACAAATTCTAGAGAATCATACATTTCCATGCATAATGTATGTTCTCAGAACCCCGACATGTCATAATTTATGCTCACTTCCTACGAAATGTGATAATGTATCCATCCCGGTTGTTGTGCAGTCCTGACCAACCAGTCTCGATCCAACCGGACTTCGTTCGTCATGACCAACAGTGATGCTTCCAGTACTCACCAGAAGCTGCTGCTCCCATTTAGCCTGCACCCTATCACGCTTGAGCAGCTTCTTTTCTTGCGCCAGAACACATGCTACTGGTACGTACGTACCGTAGACGGTCTTTGCTGATAACCAAATACAGCTTGGCCTCACATGATGCTAGCATAATGACATAATGCATGTGTTCCTTGTCTTGCGTATCATTATGGATGCGTTGTCTTCCACTTATTGCAGGGCATTATTTATTCTGTGATTGCTTGCTACATCTATATACATGCCATAATCGGCAGCCCTGATCGCCGATCAACCGTTCCATCTTGATAGTGGCGAGATCAGGACAGTTTTGCGCAGGATGGGTTCCTTGAACCAGTTGATGACGACGTCCAACTCGCAATTACGCGTGTGTGGATACCTCAGCCAGGTTTGATTAGTTTTCACTTTGCCATCACTACGACAAGTCTACATCCCAGTTAATCAACTTCATTCTTCTTCTTCTTAACACTGCCCTTGTGCAAACTAAAACCACCCCTCTGGAGCAGCGACAAAAATGGATCCCAAAATTCGAGGCTGAGCTTGGCCTTCAACCTTTGAGTTCAAGTGTTGTTGATGGAGAAATTACCGAGGCATGACGCAAATTTTGTCAAGCGTTTGGCCGCAAAATTGCACAACTGAAGACGTTGCACTGCATCGTTTGGGCCCGCCGTTACCGCCAGCAAAGCGCTGCTAGTTCGGACGTGAGCAGAAACACGTCTTGCCTGCGATACATGTAACAATTGGAGTGACCATGTATTTTGCTTTAGTCAGATAGCATACAGCAATTAACTAAATGATATGCTGCTGCCTACGTCCTCCCCTCGCCCGCACACGCTGCCAGCGGTGGATACCATTATGCTGTGTCGTGTTGTCCGTGGACTCGGCCACGCGGCTCAGCTCCACCATGCGAGCGAACCCACCATGCGAGCGAACAGGTAGTTCGGATGAGCTGCCTGGTAGCTGTAGCTGCTGTATGCGCCAGACGACGTGAAGGTCGACCGGTAGACGCCAATTTTTTAGTGAGTTCGGCGTCTTGAAGCAAGTCAAGAACCCGCAGAGAACAGCTCTAACTAACCATGCAATGGAAGGCCAACTCTAGTCGCTCCAGTAATTCAGTTTGCTCGATCTAGGTGAAAGCGTTCTAGGAATGGACGTAGCTAAGCAAATTCATTTGAATAAAGTATACCTCCTGCATGCCTAATTTGGATTTTGAGCCGTTTGTATCGAGCTACCTAATCAGACTTTTCATATGTAGCAAGAATTTGTCTGCGTTTTGTCTTCTCGTACCTAATTGAGACGAATCCGTAGTGCTGTGGAGACTATGAAGAGGCACAAACGCAAATCTCACGATGACAACCAGAAGCACGTTGAATGATCGTTGTGACATCGCCAGCCAAGTTGAGGTCATCAAGAGCAATGTCATAGACAAGAAGGCGGTGGAAATGTACCACTGAGGAATAACTCGTTATCTGTGTTGAGCGATGAGCTTCTACAAGCCGTTGGACATGATCAGGAATGGTATCTCCAGTATGATGACACTGGTGTTGGATCTCTCAGAAGGAAAGCAGTACTCCAATTTATGCCTGACAATGGAGCTGTGCCCCCAGTTCAATATGATGTGCATGTTCCGGCGATTTCGAAGAGGTTTTGATGTCTTTAAGAAACTCTAAGGGTGAGAAACCTGGCCAGCCCGCGTATGATTCTATGCGCTCCAGTTTGTTTCACTTATACCGTGCCTATGGACGTCTAATGAGCGTGGAGTTCGCCACTGACTTGACCATATTTTTTTAAGGGATTGAAGCGGACTGTTGCTCGCCACAACCACAACAGTGGCATGAAATTACCGAGGGGAAAGAACCTCTGCCTTTTTCGGTGCTTTAACATCTCTGTCTGTCTATGCTGCAACAGTGGAATCCCGAGCTTGTGTTTGCACATACTTTTCTATTGACGTTGGAATCTTATGAGCAGAGTTGGCAATACGGCATCAATCCATTTTGGTCATATAAGCTGGGCGGGAGACTCCTTAGCCATTCGTTTTGTGCACATGAAGAATGACCAAGATGGCTCACAGCCGCGCGACACTCGACACATTTACGCCACTCCATTTCTACGTGAGATTTGTCCTATACTTTCACTAACCATCTATGCTGCTACATGTGGAGTGTGCGATGCAAAATGTTTCCCAGGCGGCAACCAGTACGACCGATTTTCAAAAGTACTGGAGAGGTTAACGGAGGAACCAGCTATGCATGATTTTCTGCTGACTGAGGGCTTGAAGCCAACAGATATTAGTACACACTCGGCTCGCAAAGGTTCTCCCACATATGACTCTTCTTGTTCTAACGGAGGGCCTTCCGCAGCGGCAATATGCATAAAAGCTGGGTGGACCCTTCCCGGCGTTCAGGATACGTATATTCAGTATGAAGATGCGGCGATATGATTGTGGATCGATACGTTGCCGGGTTGCCATTTGAAGAAGCTGGCTTCGCTATGCTACCTCCATTCTTTTCCGACGTCGATGATACTATTCAAAATGCAAATTCGCTATGTTTTTCTTCTCTACCGACACGATTACTACGCACCGGAAGAGTTTTGCTGGCATCACTTGTTTATCGTCATGATGTTCTACCGCGCACATTACACTCAAACCATCCTCTTCGTCAGAATGCACTCCTCGGGAATCCAAATGCCATTGCACAGCTTAAGGACCGCATCACATGCCGATCAGCAACACCGACGGATCGAATTCGTCCTACAAGAGTCCCACCACACTGCTTGTAATTGTGGTGTAGCAGACGTGCCAAAATCGTTAGCTTCCCACTCCCACACCAACAAGACCTACAATCGTCGAGCGTAGGCTTGTCGGGTGATCCGACGATCGCCCAGTCCGTTTACAGCGGTGTAGTGGCTACTTCTCAGACACCTGCCAAGCCCTTTCAGGAGCCGTGCCACGAGCACACAGCACGCTCTGCTTACTTCACCCATCTCTTCTTCTCCTTATTCTGCTTCTCCTCCTTGAACCCGTGCCCTCCACCAAAGAATGGACGGCGGCTTTCGCCTTGACGGGACGTCGGTGCAAAGCCGCACCGACCTTAATTCGCTGGCGGGCCGAACACCCGCGCTCGTACGTTCGACGAGCTCCTTGCCCTGAGGGCAGATGTCCAGAAACCACCACACGCTCGCACACGCTTCTTGGACTTGCCGGGTGGCCGAGATCACCTCCGTCACTTCGGTAAGCCGATCTCAGCGGTGGACATGATCTAGCCCTATGGGGACGGTCGTACCTCGAAGAGCCGCCGCGTGCCGCTTGTGTTGGACCCCGAAAATTTCACGCTGTATTTATGTTGGCTTTGCGGGGCTCAACGGCCCCCCTAAGGTCCCTATACAACTATCTGATGAAAATGGGCTATTACGGCCTCTCCCATACTAAAACTAAGTCACTTCGCTGACTGACCCTTTAGCTCGCCGACCTGTTCGGCGAAACTAACCGGGTCAGTATCCCGTGTACAAACTTGGACCGGACTGGCTCTGGTCACCGAATTTTGTACCTTGGTTTGGAATCAGAAATCGCTTCACCACAACCCCCCTGATCGAGACCCGAACCTGTCCTGATCATCACTCTTGGACAGCGATTTTCTTCTCCATCGAAATACCAACTGCCAGTTCGCCGAGCTCCCACGTCGCCGACACCATGAGCGGCGCTACGGGTGACACTCCACCTCCTGCCCCCACCTCCGGTACGTTGTCACCTTGCGCATCATCTTGCCCACGGACCCGTCTGCTCACCTGTCGTCGCCTTGTTCCCGCTACTGTCTGGCAGGAGGCGATTGACTTGACGTCGAGTCTCGCGCCAGTGATGCGAGGAGTCGCCTGCAGCCGCTGTCTCCGCAGCTCATCCGACCTCCACCACGTCTCTCACGGTGAAGGTCAAACGTCCATGCGTGCTGACGGCGTCAGGGCTTCTTGCACCGGCCGCGCCTCCGCTGACCTCGGGACCGGAGGTGATGACGGCTCACCCACTGACTCTCGACGACTTGGAGCGAGTGTTAGCGCTGCGCGATGGCCGCCTGGAGTTCTCGATGGCTGAGCGCGAGGTCGAGATGTGCATGCTGTTCGCGTGCATGTTCGCCAAGCCTCCCATTGATCCTTCGCCCGAGCTCTATCGCCGGCTGCGAGGTGCCTCCTCGATCGACGAGTTGCTGCTTGTGCTGGAGGGCCTGGTCGTGGGTGGGCGTCATCCGACTTCTGTGACTGGCGAGAAGCAAGCCGAAGCGTTTGCTGAGCGTACTCGGGCGGACCTACTGGCTCACAGCATTCGTGAAGCGTCCAAGGAAATTACCCGCTACCGTGAATTGTCGGAGACCTCCTCTGCGCTCGCTCGGTCTCTCAAGGAACGGTTGGCTCGCATGCAATATCACAGCACCGAAGGAGAGAGAGAGCTTGACCCTGCTGGATGCTGAACGGGCCTCTTTTCAAGCCAAGCGCGCACGTCATGCTGCTGAGGTCCAGGACAAGAACCGCCCGATCACGGCCTAGATGGACGATTATCGCCGAGACGCGGCGAAACGTCAGCCCTTTCTCGCGCGCTGTTACGAGTTGAACGCGCAAGTCCAGCAGCTGTCCGGGGCGATCTTAATGCAGGACGGGTCGGAGCCCGCCCTCCTGAAGTGCAGGCTCCAAGACAAAGATCGCGGGATCCGCACCTTGGTCCGAGCTCTCAAGTTGTCGCCGCTCGTCAGCGAATTCCAGAGGCAGAACCCTTTCCGGACAGTCGCTGCGATGTTCGTTCTTCCTGTCGGTGTGGTCGGCATTCACGCACTCATTGATCTTGTCCTCTCGTCGGTCTTATTTTTAGATCAGCCGATGCCAGGCTTGACAGTGGACGTAATTTCGGCTTTTCATGACGCTTCCGAGACATTGCGTCAGGCTGGGGTTGGAGTGTTCGGTGACGCTGGGCAGTATACCCCGCCTTTACCGCCACCAGCTACCCCCGTCACTCCGGCTCCCCCTTCTCGGCCTCAACTTAGGTCGTCGGGGCCTGTTGTTTCGAGTCGGGGCTCGCGTGGACCCCTTCATCCGCTGCGAAGTGAGCCTGCTTACTCGTCGAGCCAGCGGTCGGACAATTCTGAGCGCCGCCTTCAAGCGAGGTCGTCGCGTGCTGGTCGGTATCTGGAGCGAGCCCAGCGATCGCTGAGCTTCTCATACGCCAGCACATCAGCCCCGCCTGCTCCCGCGGGTAGTCTCTCGTCGCCGGTTTCCGCTCCACACGAGGTCGCTCGATCGCAATCTCCTTCGCCGGTCGTTGCTCGCTCCAAGCGACGTCGGTCCGAGATCCAGACGCAGACTCGTCCAGTACATTATGCGACGAGGGCTCTCCTCGTCCGGCGGCGAAGGCAAAGAAGCGGAAGAAGGCATCACAGGTTCGACGCCGACTGGCTCAGGAAGCTGTTCCGCCGAGACAGAAGGCGTCGGTCAGGAAGAATCGGTCGCCGAAACAGAAGGCATCGGATCGGTCAGCGAGCTCAGAGACTGTCGTCGGTGGGGTCCCAGTCTCGGCTTCACCGGTCGGCGACACTGTTCTACCTTCTCGTTACCCTACTCGGGCCGCAGGGTTGAATGGATCTGCAATTCAGCGAGAGGTGCGCGCCCAGGAGTGTGCGAGCGACGCTGAGGTATTTGGTGATGCTTCGTTCGTCGAAGCTACTGCCGACGACTCACAGGTAGTTGAGGTTGTTGCTGAGCTATCCTCGGTCGTCGAGCGAGCGGCGCTGTCGACTTCGGAAGCGGACGAGTCTACCTCGCTGGTGGCTGCGGAGTGCTCTTCCCAACACCAGGGCGACACGACGGTGCCCGGTGTTTCCCCAAAGACCTCCACCAAATCGCCGGCTCTTTCAACCGCGTCGGATGTTCCGACTGAAGAACTCGGTTCCTCTGCCCCTGGTACGCCTCTTATTACGGACAATTCGCCGGCGAAGAATACCGAAGCAGCTTCTACCCTTGCCTGGCTGGGTGCCAAATCCTCTCGTCTTACCACCAACTCTGTCATGATCTGGGTTTTGCCTCCTGGGAAGCATCCGGCTTGGAGTCCCAGCGATCCTGATGGAAGCGAGGACGAGGGTTCCGAAGACAACCAGGGGTCTTCCGAGTCGGACGGCGAGACACAGTCGGCGAGAGACAGTCTTGCTGCAACTTCTCCCCACTCGCCGACGAGACTCGCTGAGTCTCTGGGTGATTCTGATTCTATGTCAGTTCCTCGCTCGCTCGGAGATGTCCCTGCCCAGGTAGCAGAGACGGGTTCAACAGCTTCCGCCGTCCAGGCGCCAGTGTCAGTGCCTCCTCGCTTCAATCTGTTCGTGTTGAGAAGACCAAGCCTGCGTCGCCGACCAAACCTTCGAAGGTTCCAGCCCGGTCGACGAATCATCGAAGAAAATCTCAGCGAGCCATCCCACAGCCGCTTCTAAGAAGAAATCTGGAGCTAAATCTGCCAAGCCGGCGAAGTCCAAGGTTACATCGCCGAGTTCAGCGCCGGCAGCGTCGGCGACCAAGACCAAGGTGTCCAAGTCCAAACAGAAGGCCCGAGTCAAGCAGGAGGATGGCCCCCGCATCATACTCATGTAACGGTTTTAGTGGCTCGCGCTGCGCAGTCGACTCGGTTGGAATCTCGCGAATCGGGGCCGATGAAGCGTCTTCGACGTCTGCCGTTCTTCCACAAGGCTTCCCAACGGTGTTGGGACAACATCTTGGCCACGTGCGTCCCTTGGGTGGTCTACGAGACAACCGATGATGAACGAGTGCGACCAACGCCATGTTAAATCGCCGGATTGGTGGGTTTACTTCATTTCGACAGCCCCAATCATCCTTGGCGTGTGGTTTTTCACCGTCTCCCCAGTAGCATGATCTTCGTCGACGATACTGTTCTGGATGTCTTTCCTCCTGTGGAGAAGGGCAAGCTGTCGAAGAAGCCCAGTTCGCCTTTGGAGTCGCTCAGTCTCGGCTTCTGCCGATCGCGTAGTGTCGCTCTCTGGGACTTGTTTTCGGCGATCTGGGAGCTGATGCATTGGATTGTTGAGTCCAGTGTTAACATCTGGTTCGCCGAGCCGTACTTGGCTTCGAAAATCTCTGAAAAAATCGACGAGAAGTTCAGCGAATTATGGTTGAAGTTGAACCAGTATCTTCACGATCGCAAGCAGCGTTCGGATCTTCTACGCTCGGCAATCAAAGCGCTCGGCGATGCTGTTGTGGAGGCCGTGAACCACAAGATCGACGACCCGCCGGCTCCTTAACTGGATGCAGAGGT
This sequence comes from Phytophthora cinnamomi, assembly GCF_018691715.1. Lineage (NCBI taxonomy): Eukaryota > Oomycota > Peronosporomycetes > Peronosporales > Peronosporaceae > Phytophthora > Phytophthora cinnamomi. The sequence goes on from NW_027151030.1 coordinate 26,427, forward strand.
ATGCTTTGATCCTGCGGTCCCATTCTGCCCTCTTGTGAACCTTTGATGGTTTCCGAAGTTGAACAACTGGGTCGCCCAGCTAGGCCAAGATTGACAGCCACGAGCCTTGGCGGAACTGGTGGCTAAATACACCCAGGTGGCACCCATATAACACCATTTGTCGCACCGCTCATACCGAATTTCTATTATTAGTCCCGGCGGGCATGGGCTCGGAAGCTGTCGGCAGGCTGGTCGAAGATGAGCCGTTGGTCGATGAACCCGAGCCACCAGTTCTGCATTCGGCGAGCAAAGTTCTACTAAATCGCCCGGGCCAAACCTCGTTCGTTCCACCGAACGTCGTTCACTCCGCTGAATTTCTCGTTCTTCGCCGAGCTGTGCGGTTCGTCAATGTGGCGATGCGGGCTCCAAAATCAGGGAATAGCCTCGCGGCTAGACCTCGATCTCAGACCACTCAACTCAGAATCTGAGATTAGATCTCAGATCCTAAGCTGGGTGAGGCGTGTGTTCCTCACTCTTGCAATCCCTTGACTTGGTTCTTCCTAAGGCTACGCTGTGGGCCCAGACTTGCGTCGGCCACACCAGCTGCCTCCGAACTCGACAGTTCCCAGATGCCCCCAGACGAAGCTTGCTCCTTGCTTGGAAGGCCCTTGTACGCACGTGCTGAGTCCGCTGTGCCCCGTTTTCTTGAATATAAACACGTTCACTCCACACACACTTAGTCCACTTCTCTTCTCAGGCCCTTGGACTCTGGGCCTTAACAGCCTCCTCCTTGCTCAGCGACTCCGGCTTCGAGTCGCTTCGAGTCACGACACTTCCTCCGGCGGCTCAGACTGAGAGCCGCACAACGGTCTTCACTCGCCCCTCAGACCAGAGTGGCCCCGAGAGTTGGCTCGGTCTGAGCCTGCCTTGATCCAGGGTTCTCGCTCTGCACCCTGGGACTTCCGCGCACCACGCCTTGATGTAGGCGACACAGCGAAGCTGGGAACCACTATCCCAGACTATTCGCGCCACACGGATACCACCAGCAACCCCAGAAACCACTATCCCAGGTGTTGCTCTGCCGAAACCTCAGAGCGGAGCACCTTCCGCCCGAAAATATGAAGCACCGCCAGGAAACCAGCCAACCAGCACGAAAACCAGCCAAACCAATGTCCCGCGTGTGGAAATACAACAACGAAGGCAAACCGGGCCGAAACACGAAAAGGCTTGGTTGTTGAACTTGAATTTATTTGGAGTTAGCTGAGCTTGACCGTAGAACACTCGTAGCGACTCCACTTGACCTTGCGCGCCGCCGGGGGCAGGGACTTGGTCCCTGTGAAGCAACACGCCCGTCGGCGCAAGACGAACTCCGCAGCTTGCGGTCTTCGGGGCAAAACAAACTCTGATTATTACCATGCACATGCACATACAAAGGGCCTATCAAGTAAGGGTGCAAACATCTCCTGGGTACACCTTGAACAAGGGTGAGACACCCACTAAGCTACTATTTGGCGGCGCCCGTGAATGCGCGTCGGCCCTTCCATTGGCCTGTCTGTGTCAGTCATCACTTGATTACACTGATTACACCTGGGTGCAAATCAGTGATATCCTGATTACGCCAGGATCTTGTGGCCGGGATTGGGCGGACTTGGTCTGTCATCACCTGATTACACTGATTACTCTGGGTACAAATCAGTGTGTAATCAGGATGACGCCAAGATTCTGCGGCTCCCGTTGGCCCAAATCCATAGGCGACTGGTCAGGCCGAATCTTGTGTGCCCGACACCAGGGGCCGAAAAGCCACAACGGGGCGACCCTTCAGAGTGACCTTCCAAGCGGCAACCGCCAACTCCAAAGAGCAACTACCGCAGCTCCCAGACCGGCAATGTAGCCATCGCTGTGTACCCACTTCATAGGCGAGACCACGAAGTCGCACTTCAGGCCCTGCAGGCACGCCGTAGGCTTTTAGTCACGTCCTAGGCTTGGAGCGTCAGCTGTCTTTCACCAGTTGCCACTTATCCTCACGAACATCGTGCATCCAGAAACCAACTTGCGCCCACAATCACCGTGTCTCAGTTTTGGCACAAGTTGAGGGACTGCCGGGCTGAAAACCTGAGCTGGGGGCAAAAATACGATGTTGATTCCATACCCCGGCTGTCCAACCGATTTGACATGTCTCAATTCTGGCTCGAATTCTGGGACTCTGAGGCCGGGAATCTGAGCTGGGGGCAAAATTACGATGTTGACTCCATATCTCAGTCGTGGCACCCCAAAGCCGAGATGAAATCAGACGCCGCACGCCACGCCTTCTTCCCAGACCCCAGACTGCACATCTCATGGTCTGGTCCACAGGCAAACCTCAGACCGAACTCCAAATCACCAAGTCTCAGACTTTTGCCACCACTCTCAGGTCTCAGAACTCCGGGCATTCCAAACTGTGAGATCACCAATCTGAGACCTGAGGTCTGAGACTTAAGCAACCATGGGACTTCAAATCACAGACCCAGAAGGCCAGGGCTCAATTCGTCACCCAGAGCCCGATCCAAGGCCCGGAACCTCAGATCTGTGGCCTCTAGAGCGATTCTCAGACCTCAGACTCCAGACCGAATTCAAATCTCAGACCTGGGGATCTGGGGTCGCCGCAACTCAACGTTCGCAGAGCTCAGTTTCCAGATGTAGCCAGCACAACTTGAAGTATGTACAAAAACCAGACTTGGATCAAGAAATATCCACGTTCCAAGTGACATGTGGCCGGTACGTGGTAGGGTTTGGGCCTCTGACTGATGGGTCCTGGCCAAGAATTGGCTCGGACCTCGTCACAACCGTCCCTTATGTGCGCTGGGTCCAAAGAGATCATTCTCGAGTTGGCCCCGGCGCACATAACCGGAAGATGCCCACACTCGCCCCGTCCCGGCCGCGAAATCTCTTGCCGCGGCTCCCGGGTCTCGGGCCCAGCCATTTCGTGAACAGTCCGGAGTCACAAAACTTCATATTGGAGCGCTGGCACGCGCAGCACATTTTTCGGATGGCCGACGACCACGCGGACGACCAGCGGCTCCCCGTGCCATCGCAAGGTGGCGGCGGACAAGACGCGGGGTCGCGGGGCGCTCCTGCGGCTCCCACAACCTCCGGCAGCGTGTCCACGTCCACAAGCAGCACGTTCACGGCCTCTGGCAGCACTCCCACGGCTTCCGCCTCCGTGTTCACGGCGACGGCGACCTCCACAAGCGCGTTTGCGTCGTCGGCGACCTCCAGGAGGGCGCACACGGGCTCCACGACATCTTCGGCAGCTTCCAGCATGTCTCCAGTGACTCCAGCATCCGCCTCGACGGTCCCGCGCTCTGCACCGGCACTGCCGGCTTCGCAGCCACCGTCCGGCAGCACCACGAGCTCCTGCACGTCGATCACACCGCCATCCGCATCCACGACGCTCGCATCAGTGAGCACGGCAGCTTTGACGCCACCGCCAGCGTTGCAAACGCCTTCGGCGACGTCTCCGGCGGGTCCACGGCGGTCGTTCACGCTCTTCAGTCCCTCGCAACGCCACCCGTCGCCCGTGCCGTCCACCATTCGGGTCCCCGCGACGCTTGACGACGTGGAGAACCGCGCAAACCTCGTTGATGGGTTGGATGGGGTCGCGCGCATCGAAGATGGTACGCGCTTCTCGAGCACCGAGTTGGCGTGGTTGAGCAGGATGGCACACGTCACCGCTTCGCAGGACGTGATCCAGCCAGTCGCTTCCGTGCCGCTGAACTTCTCGGATCCAAGATCGCGTATCCGCTTCGAGCGAGAGACCGTCCCTCTGGTGCAATGTTTCGGCGTGGAGCACTTCGCGCGCCGCGTTGTCGGTACGGCCCAGTGCTTGCAGCGCGTGCTGAACTACGCTCAAGCACTCGAGCGTCCCAGTCCCGGTGGTGCGGCCCACATTCAAGTCGGGCAGCTCTCGGCCGAGATCAATCGGCTGACCGTGGAGCTGAAGCGCGAGCGCGAGCGCCACGCTCAGGAGATGCGCGACTATCAAGGCTCTCACCAGTACGACGCTGCCGCAGCCGGGCGAGAACAGGTGGTCCGTGGTGAGCTCCAGGCCGCTGAGGCTCAGCTCAATTTCCAGCTGTCCGAGAACAAGAAGCTTCGGGCTCAGCTCAGGGCACAGCCACCAGCCCCACCTCCGGCCAGCAGTCCGGATCGGCTACTTCGAGCTGAAGTTCAAGCGCTAACCAAGAGGCTGGACGACGTGCAGGCTGAGAACCAAGCGCTTTGCGGGCAGCTGAAGAAGTGCGGCAGCGACCTCGCCGCCTGCCAGAGCACCCTGCACGCCAGCGACGTCTACACCACGCAACTCAAGCACCAGCTACTGAGCGCGGTCCCGTTCTCAGCTGAGGCGCTGATGAACTTCCTGATGGCGAACTGCAGCGCTTCGGGGCACTGGGCGCGCCTGTATGAGCTGCTTCAGCGTTTCCAGAGCCAGACGGACGTCCCAGCCAGCTTCAGGACGACGCTCCAAATCTCGGCGCGGGACCAGACTTCGGATGACTGTGGGCCCTACGTTCCGCTCAACACCGCCGACCCAGTTCCAAGCCCAGCGTCCGCGATCGTTCTCAGCGCTGCGGCTTCGACGTTGACGTCTCTCCTGGGTTCGGCTGTGCCTCCGGCGGCGTCAGCGACATCGGCTCAGGTTACCACTTCGGTCCCGATCCAAACTCAAGCCTCAGCTCAGCCCAGCAGTACGTTAGCTCAGCCCAAGGCCACGTCGACAGCAAAGCCGAGCAAGAAGAAGAACAAGAAGCCAAGCTCCGCCCGGACTCCTTCGCTGAGCAGCGCTCGAAAGGCTGGTGGCAAGGTAGCCAAAACTCCAGCCCAGCCAAGCAAGTCTTCAGGTCTTCTCGCCGCTTCCAGCATAAGTCCATCCAAGCACCTCAGGATCATGCGTATCATCGATCGGATGAATCTGCCCAGCTACCCTTCGTCCCATTCGCCCCAGAAGGTTCACGCATACAAGGAATTTCCGTCCCGGGTCTCAGATCGTCTTGCAGCCCCCGACATCTGCCGTGGGAGCATGTCCGTGGCGACGTCAGGGCATTGATGCGCCCCGGCGTCGACTTCTGGGACGCCGTGGGCCAGGCAGGGAAGTCGCAACTCCTGCATGGCCAATTTGGGAAGAAGGCCCTCGTCAGCATGCTGGTCTCGGCGATCTACTGGGAGCAATTGGACTCCACGCCTTGGCTGGCGTACGTGCCGTCAGCGTACTACGAGGCAGCGATCAAGCGGGTCCGCGACGTGCACTTGAGTCAGCGGCCGCCTAACTGGGATCCATTGCCTGAGAAGCCCAGCCCGGAAGACGAGGACGACGACTCTTCAATCGACACTGACTTCTCAGATGTCGACGACGATGCCGATGACGATGATGATGAGCTGGGCAGTGGCGGGCACTACCAAGTCAAGAGCTCCAAGTCAGGTGCCGCTTCAGGGAGAAGCTCCAGTGGGGGCAAAAGGATACGCGACCCAACTTCGTCCGCCGGTGGCTCAACTTCCAAGCGCGGCAAGACTTCGTCCCGTACAACTTCGCATGGTAGGTCCAGTCCTGTTGATCTGCAGGTTCCAGTGTCTGACCAAGCGATTGACCCAGCTCGTACATTGGCTCCGCAGCAGATCTCAGCTCGCTCGAGTGGACGCTCTAAGGCAGGGCTCGCAGCGCGCCCAGATGATGGAGTTATTGAAGAACCGCAACCGGGCCAAGGTAGCTGGTTGCATTATGGCATCAGAGTCCAAGACCTTCCTCGGCAGACGTTTGGCTTCCCCAGATACGCACCGTGCAAGAGCCATATTCAGCACCTGCACCAGCGCTGGGAGCCGGTCGAGTACTTGGAACTTCTCAAGACAAAGCCCTGGGATGCCATGTGGAATCAGCGAATCCAGACCCTGGTGTTCTTTCGATGTCACGACTTGGGCCCGGTTATGGTTCGCGCTCTGAAGCGTGTGGTCAACTTCATGAGCCTCTGGCGGCGAGCTTACTGGGAACGCTTGCACTGGGTCACGATGGATACACGTTTTGATTACGAAGCCATGGCTGCACTCCTGGGCATTCCTGAGCTTGTGGATCTCTACCGTGACCGCAAGGAGCGCAGTGCCGAGTTCGAGGTTCGACGTCGGGAGCTCATGGAGGATCTGGGACGCGTCAAGGGCTACACGGATGATATCTGGTACGAGCCTGGACTCTGGGTCGTCCCTCACGATCCTTGTCATTGGATCCTTCGCGACCCAAGTCGCCAGATCTCGCTCCCGGATCAACTCGAAACTTTGGACGATGCTGAGCCGGCTCGCACGCAATTCGCCACTCGCAGCTCGGACGACGCGGTTCTGGACCTGGCCCCTGTCGAGCTCCAAAGAGACCCACTGGACGATGAAGAGCGAGCCCAGAATCCAATCGACCCAAGCATCATCTACGATCAAGCTGAGTTGGAGAGAGTTTTGGAGAGCCTTCGGCGCCACCGAGGAGAGGAGGATGAGTAGTTCACAGAGATGTAGCGTTTTTAACTTAATATGACGTCCTCACGATTTTGCATTGCGTGTGTCACTTGAGTTCTTATGCATCTCAGCTCGTTTTCACTTCCTCAGTTAGAAACCGCTTCGGCTCACTCCAGGCATATTCAGGATAGGGTAAACATGTAGAACTTCAACAAATTTCAAACACAAAGCAACATTAACACATGCACGGTTTAGGCTGAATACCTCTACTGAGCCTCAGGCTCAGGAGGTTCATCACCAGCCTGCATAGCTTTAAACCGTGCCTGCGCTCGCGTGCTCTTGTTGAATTCGTAAAGTAAAGCTCCACAGTTCAGCTGCGACATCGGCAGCCACTCCAACTCCGAATAACCCTTCCACTTTACCAAATACTCTCGGACTCTTCTCGACGTCCGGGTTCTCTTGACCCAGCGGACATCCCGGATGGCCTCAACCTCATAGACATCCTGAGTTTCATCGGGCTCGTCAATATCCTCGGGCAGTAAGGCTGCATCTAGATCATCTTCCTCAGACACTTCAATCTCAGCTGTGGGTCGGTCTGGGAACAGCGCTCGCGGCTTGAGTCGACTCACGTGGACCCACGGGTAGAGCTTGTAGCCAGTCCCCTCGATTTTCAGCTTGCACCGATAGTCATCTCAGACTTCCAAGATCCGGAACGGCCCATGCCAGAGATGAGCAAATTTCTTGCTCAGTCCAGGTTGCACTCGGGCCAGGTATAACCAAACAGCATCACCGACAGCAAACCCTGACTTCAGCCTCTCAGAGAGTTCAGCCCAGACCTTAGTCTGAGCTTTCGAACGTTTCTCTTTGGCTTTAGCTTGGAGGTCCTTAGCCCAAGCTTGGGCGTACTCATATTGCCTCTGCACGTTCCGTCGCCACTCATAAGCAGTCCTTTGATCCAGCCCAGCGGGGGGAGATCCTGTAACGGGGTTACACACACAAGTGACAACAGTCACTTGTGCATGACAACGGTCACAAGTGACAACTGTCACTTGTGCATGGCAATTGCCGCTTATGGTTTAACAGATAAATATCTGTTAAAGGTTTTGGATACTTCCTCACATTGGTGTAAAACACACCGATGGATACATTGAAGTGGACCACCACAGTGAGTGGTCCACACATACCCAAAAGATCCTATTGGTAGAAAGCAGCATCTTTCTACCAATCAGAGACATGCATATTAGCGGGGCTCTGACAGCCAGCCGCTGCCAACCCTTTCATAGATGATAAACAGTTTTTAGCAGATTTTAGAGGAAGATCAATTTACAAACAATACAGTTCTCATTTTACCTTAAACTAGCTACTTGGAGTCTTGTCTAAAGTTAACTTATATTTGTGTACTCAAATATAATTAACCTAAGTAATTACTAAGTACTTACGCTTCCTCATACACGTGGCGCACGTGTAAGCTAAAGTAGTGAGTCAAGTTAGGCCCACTACACCTGGTAGCACTTTGTAGTCCGTCCAACGACCGACTGCTTGACGTTCGTACGCGGTGTACGAACGCGGAGCCGAGAACCACATGAGCACGGAGGTGCCCATGGAGAGCTCCAACACGCCTGCAACGCATGTTGCACGCGCTGACTGCCCCACCTGTCTGACCCAGAGTGGGAGGCCCTCCAACGACTGTCAACAGTCATTGGAGAAGCGGCGATAGCTACAATGCTGCGTACACTATCGCCGACGGAGCAACATGGTGTTGCTCTGGGATTCATCATGAAGGAGCAGCGTGACGCTGCTTCCTCAGTGACGGCGTCGTCAGGGACGACACCGCGTGCTCAACCATTAAAGTTGAGCGTAAGCAATTACGTGGGAAGAGAGGGCGAGCCTCTCCTCCGATGGCTTGTCGAACTCGACACAGCCATAGCGGCTCGACGCATCGTCGACCCGCTGTCGAAGGTCGCGTTCGCCATGTCCTGCCTTGGCGGACGCGCAAGGAGTTGGGCGTATGGACGCCGACTCTCCGATCCTACGTGCTTCAGCACGTACGAAGTGTTCAAAGAGGAGCTCAAACAAGCGTTTGAGCCCCCGCAAAACGAGTTCCGGTCGAGGGCGGAGTTCCTCGACCTTCAGCAGGGTAAGCATGACGTCCATGCTTACGCGCAGCGCGCACGATATTTGGTATCAAATATCGTGACTAACCTGATTGACGAGGCGACCAAGGTCGTCACGTTCATGAAAGGACTTAGAGATGGGCCTGTGAAGACCTATCTCTTCCGAGAGTACCCGAGTACTCTCGAAGCTGCGATCACTCTTGCCATGCAAGAGGAGTTTAGCCTGCGGCAGGCTAAACTGCATGTGAACGTGCCGAGGCCGCAACCACGCCCGGTAGCGAGGACGGGAGGTCCGGAACCAATGGACCTCTCGAGCGCAACAACTGCTGGTTACCAGCAGCAGGGAGGTAACGTGCGATGCTTCCGTTGCGGAAGGATCGGTCACTTTGCACGGGAGTGCACAGCTCCCATGCCTCCTGGAGGTGGCCGTCGTGGCGATGCTAGGCATCGCCGCGGACCAACAAAAAACGCGAACATCCAGTAGGCGCGGGGCGCCCTACTGGTAATGCAGTCGCGCGTGCCGACATCGGGCACGCGACACTAAGGACTGCAGCCCCCAGTGAGACTAGCTCTCACTGCAAGAAACAAGATGACAGGCCGAACCTAGTCATCTTGAATGTTTACTCGAAGAGAGCGAGTGACTCTCTTCGAGCTTTGGTGGATTCAGGCGCGTCGAATAATTTTGTTCGACTGCGGAACTTACCGAGTCTTGACTTCGAGGAGGTAAAGGTACCTCGAAGTCTTCTGCAAGTTCGATTGGCAACAGGTGCCATCGTGAAGACCGAGAAGCGCGTCGTGAACGTGCGCTTCTCGTACAAACAACGAGTGTTTGTCGAACACTTTATCGTCCTGGACCTGGACGATAAGTTCGACGTGGTAATGGGCATGCCGTGGCTTGCACGGCATGATCCGGTGATAGACTGGAAGAAGCGCACGCTCGTGCGCTTCAGACGCGATAGCGGAACAGAGAGCGATGGCCCTGTTACCGCAGCGCGCGCACCAGCAGGTGCGCGCGGCTCACCAGTCGAGACAGCGCTTAATGCCGCTGTCCCGGGGTGTCCAAGGGGTGCGCGGGAATGCGCACAAGTGGGATCCACGTCGGCAATGCTGCCGATGTCGGAAGGAAAAGATGTGTCGGTTCCGGGAACCAACACTCGCGTTCTAGTACGCATGGGACAGTCCCTGACCCTAAGTGGTTAGGTCGATGACGACGCGTCGACTCCGGGAGTCGACGCACCCTCGGTCATGAGGGGCTCCGCCAATGAATGGCGAGGTGACAAAGGCGTGTCAACTCCGGGGGTTGACGCTGCAAACAGTACGGACGGTTGCAAACGTCCCGTATTGACGCAATTTATATGCTGTCATGCAGCCGGGCTGCACGACGAAGCGCCATGCGGTCAAGCCGGGCTTGATACCGCGCGCCCGCGGACAGGGTCCGCCGGCGAACAACCGTCCATGGCCGGGCCTGGACCAGAAGAACCACCGTGCGGAGCCGGGCTCCGCACAACAAGAAGACGGCGCAAGCGAAAAACGCTGCGCAAGTCTCGGTCCGGGACCGAGACGCAACAAGAGCAGTCTGCTGGGCAGACTGCGGCGGTGACACCGAATGTCAAGACGCTAAGCGTCTTGACGCGCACCGATACTGGATTCCAGTATCGTGACATGGAACTCGCTAGTCCTCCGACGACGGCGTCGGAGTTGACTTCACTTCCAGCCATGAGCTGGAAGCGCTTCACGCGCGACTTGCACGATGGACGCATCGAGCAAGTCTGCGTTCTTTCGGACAGCGAAAGAACGGCGAGCGAGAGGGACGAGCTGAGGCAGCTCTTCATGGGAAGTACCACTGAGAGTGAAGACACTCTCAGTGCGAAGACGAAGCGAGAGCGCTTCGAGGAACAAGGTTGGGACTCGCTGAAGTCGAGTCCCTATTACGAATTGTTGAGGGAGTACAAAGACGTACTCCCGGAAGACATTCCTGCGGAGCTTCCGCAGGATAAGGGCATTCAGCACGAGATTGATCTCGTGCCGGGCACGAAATACTGTGTCACGCGGCAGTGGCCACTGCCGCGAGAGCAAGTGAAAGCGATCGACGACTTCTTTGAAAGTCGTCGTAAAGCAGGACAAGTGCGGGAATCAAAGTCCCCGCACAGTGCTCCGACGTTCTGTGTCAAGAAGCCACAGGGCGGATGGCGCATCGTTCATGCCTACAACAAGCTGAACGATGCGACGGTACCGGCGCAGACGCCGATACCGCGAAAAGATGTTATCATCGATTCGATGGCCGGGAGCACCGTTTACAGTGCTCTCGACTTGCGAGATGGATTTTATCAAATCCTAATGCGTGAGAGCGATATCCCTCTCACGGCAGTGAGCACGCCAAGCGGCATGCTCTGGGAATGGCTAGTAATGCCGCAGGGGCTTAAGAATGCCCCTGCGACTTTCAACAGGTGCGTGACGCACTTGTTGCGCTCGGTGCGCGACTTCGCACCGAGCTACTTCGATGATGTATTCATCCACAGCCGGGCTGTGGACGGAAGACCGACGTAGAGATGCACAGGGTGCATCTCCGGAAGCTACTTGAGCTTATGCGAAAGCATAAGCTCTACGCGAACCTGAAGAAGTGTATCTTCGGGGCGAGCGAGATACCCGTCCTCGGGTGTCTCGTAGGGAAGAATGGTGTTCGCCCTGACCCAGAAAAGGTCAGAGTGATTAAATGAATGGCCAACGCCTTCAAGTGTCAAGGAACTGAGGCAGTTCCTGGCTTGGCCACGTACTTGTGCAAGTACGTGGAGGATTATGCGGGCAAGATCCGCCCGCTGTCACAGCTTCTTAAGAAAGAAGCTGTGTGGAATTGGACACCCGATTGCCAAAAGGCATTCGATGCAGTCAAGCGGGGCTTGACTGAGGCGCCGATCTTGGCAGTGGCTGACCAAGATCGCCCATTTCACGTAGTGTGTGACGCATCCGATTTCGCGATCGGATGCGCGTTAATGCAGCACGATCACGAGGGCCGTGATCGTGTCGTCTACTACCAATCGCGTCAGCTGAAGCCAGCTGAGCGCAACTATCCGGTGCATGACAAGGAACTCCTTGCCATGAAGTATGCACTCGCAAAGTTCCGAGTGTATTTGCTTGGGAGTAGACCATTTGTGGTCTACACCGACCATGCTTCACTGCGCACCGCAGTGAAGTCGCCACACATATCACAAAGAATGGCGAGATGGCTCTCATTCTTTGCGGAGTATAACTTCCGGGTCGAATACAAACCCGGAAGATTGAATGTGGTGGCCGACGCGTTATCACGTCGGCCGGACTATGCAGAAGCTGTTGACGTCAATGCCATTGACGCCATGCGATCGAGCAAACCCACATCATCTCTGTTGGATGATGTGAAGGCCGCGTACGCGCACGACGCGGACGCGAAGCTCTGCTGGCCTATGGCACAGCGCCTTCCGACAAGTCCCGTCAGAAGCTGCCCAAGCACCTTCGAGCGCGTGCACACCGCTTTCGTGTGCACGACGGACTACTGCTTTACAATGCAGTCGACGACAACGCGGATCGCGTTGTCGTACCAAATGACCATGACCTGCGACTCAGGATCATGTACGAGTATCATGATGCCCCGACTGCGGGACATCTCGGACGTGAGAAGACTTACGTCCTTCTCACGCGCGACTTCTACTGGCACCACCAGTATAGTGGGTGCGCAAGTACATCCGTGCTTGCGAGGTGTGCTAACGCGTGAAGCCTGCGCCGTTTGCGCAGGCTCCATTATAATCACTACCGACTCCGTCGGAGTGTTGGAAGTCCATATCTTTGGACTTCATCTTTGGTCTTCCCCGGACAGCGGAGGGAACACCGGTGTTGTGGTCTTTGTAGACCGTTTCAGCAAGATGGTACATCTTGCTGCGGTGCCAGCAGAGGTGACCGCGAAGCAGACGGCCCGTCTGTTCGTCGACATGGTGTTCAAACACCATGGCATGCCGTCCGACATCGTGTCGGACAGAGACCCGCGCTTCACAGCGCATCTGTGGCAAGAAGTGTTTACACTTCTTGGGAGCCAGCTTTCCATGTCGACTGCGGATCATCCGCAGACGGACGGTCAAACCGAGCGCGTGAATCGCGTGCTCGTCGATATGTTGAAGAGCTACGCTCACTCGTTCCAATACTGGAGCGAGTGCTTATCGATGGCAGAGTTTGCCATCAACAACTCAGTGCATGCCTCGACCGGGCATACACCGTTCTACGTGAATGCCATGCGGCATCCTCGTCTACCGAGTGTACTCGGAGTGGTAGCTCCCACTTTAAGTGGGGAGGATCTACGACTGCGACACAGCAGCCGCAGAAAACCGCTGACACTTGCACAGTGTCAGCTGCAACAATGGACAAGACAACAGGTCTGCGCGGGGCGCAGACTCCACAACAGTCGCAGGCACAGACGGTCTGCGCAGGGCGCAGACACCGCAAGAACCACGCAGAGGCCGGGCCTCTAGCGGAGAGCGAGCTGAATGACTTCAGCTCGGATGCAATCAGTTTCATCACCAAAAGACAAGCCGTGATTCGGTTTGTCCAAGACATATAGCAGCTTCTGTTGATCAACAGAAGCTGAACGCAGATAATGCGGGCAGAGGCAACACAAATGAATTTAAAGTTGGTTCATTAGTTTTGTTAGCTACACAAAACCTGCCTAGACATGCAGTTTCGGATTTCGGAGCAAGCAAGCTTGCTCCGCGCTTCATCGGGCCGTTCACTGTGTTGACACGGCACGGCAACGCATACACGCTAGACATACCGTCTAGCATGCGCCTCCATCCGACCTTTTACGTCGGACGGCTGAAGCCATACCGGCAGCACGAGCCATCTAGCTCGGCTGACCCGAAGCCTCGGCAGGAGCCGAGGCAGAAGCGAGGACTTGGCCTCGGCGACGAGCAACCTCTCCTCCAGCGCGCGGACGCGCTGGAGCAACCCTTCATCTGGGTCCCCAGCTCGACCTGGATATTCGAGGCGGTCTGCGAGACCGCCGCGACTTAGGCCTTCTGGTTCGCCAGCTCCTGTTTTAGGGCGGCGAACTCAGCGCCTACAGACGCTCCACGACGGTCACCCGGTCGTGGAGAGGCGCATACTGATCAGCCCGGGGCTGATCATACCCGGGCGTGTTCCCACCCCGCCACCGCCGATCCGTGACGCCCACGGCTCAACCCGCTGGATTGTTGAGCGGATTGTTGACCATAGTATCCCGAAAACGAACCCTCAAGGGGCTCGTTTTCGTATTCGTTGGAGAGGATTTCCTCCCCATCGAGATACATGGGAGCCGCGGAACGTCTTGCTGGAGGACGTTCCGGAAATGGTGAGGGCGTACGAGGAGCAGTACGCACTGGCACAGCGGAAGTAGAGCGAGCGCTGCGATCATCGCCAGCGCCCGAACCCTCACGTGCCAAGAACTTAGCACGGAGCTCTTTGAGACTTTCGGGCACACGGAACGACGTGTACCCGTTCAGGTCGCGGTCGCTCAAGCGGACCGCACCTGGGAAGCACTTCGTGCACTGAAAGCCCTCGGGCACAGCGCACGGCACATTTGCCTCCTCAGCAGCAACATGAAGTTGCTCCAGCTTTCCACGTTTCGAGTACGTCTCGAAGCGATCACGCGCTTGCTTAATCCGATCACGGTAAGCACTCGGCCTCTTGTTGAAGTTCTCAACAAAGGCGTTCCAGCTTTGACAAAGTGCCTGCCATTCGGGCACTTTGCTGCGAGAAGAGGTCTTCTTGCTTTGAAACCATCGGAGCTCATGAAAGAGTCCGATGTAGTAATCGCGCCTTTGATGCGTATCCGCATCAAAGTGCAGCTCGGCAGCCACAGCGTCATCTTTGATGGCGCTGCATACGTACAGCGGTACCTCATTCGGAGGTACCGAGTTCTAAACCGGTCCGCAATCTCGGATGCGGACGGCATCCACGGATCGCGCGCTGCAGGCGCAGCGCGCGGAGAGCCTTGAGCTTTGACATCACGCGCTGCAGCAGCAGCGCGCGGAGTACTGAGAGCCCCAGCTGAAGCGAGTGGGGTATCACTCTCAGTACGCGAACGCTTCGAGCTCGAAGCGTCCGATTCGTCCCCTTCACGCGGGCGAACGTTCTTGGCGTGAGGGTCGAGCGATTCGCTCGACACTGAGTCTTTACGCTTTGAGGGCGAGTCCTCCTCGCCCTCCATGTCTTCATCGTCGTCGTCGAAGTCGACGACGTCACCGTACTTCGCCTTCTGGCGTTCGAAGTAGTCGTCGATGGAGAGATGACTCCCCATCGACTTTGCGGACTTCTTCTGAGGCGCGCTCATCGTTGAATGAGCGCGGATTTCTTCTCAAACGCGGAGAATTGACGAATGGTCAATTCCAAACGATTGACGTGCGGGGACCCCGCGCGTCTAACCTTAAGGGGGGGATGGTGTAACGGGGTTACACGTACAAGTGGCTGCAAGCCACTTGTGAAATTAAAATTAACAGATAGGTTATCTGTTAAACGTTTTGGATACTTCCTCACATTGGTGTAAGACACACCGATGGATACATTGAAGTGGACCACCACAGTGAGTGGTCCACACATACCCAAAAGATCTTATTGGTAGAAAGCAGCATCTTTCTACCAATCAGAGACATGCATATTAGCGGGGCTCTGACAGCCAGCCGCTGCCAACCCTTTCACAGATGATAAACAGTTTTTAGCAGCTTTTAGAGGAAGATCAATTTACAAACAATACAGTTCTCATTTTACCTAATCTAAGTCACTTGGAATCCTTTTGTTACTTAACTTATATTTGTGTATTCAAATATAATTAACCTAAGTAATTACTAAGTACTTACGCTTCCTCATACACGTTGCGCAACGTGTAAGCTAAAGTAGTGAGTCAAGTTAGACCCACTACAGCCTTGATAATCTTCATGGCTCAGCTGCAACAGGTCGTCCCTGAGAGCGGAAGGTACTACCAATCTCAGATTCCCAGCAGCGTCCCTGGGTCGACCTGGGGTAGGACGGCTCAGATAATACAGGATATCCCGAGAGTCTAGCACGTAACGATCCACAACCTTCGCCACATCTTCAGCTTCGGCCGCGGACATGTCTTCAAGTTCACCTTTAAGATAAGCTCTGAGCTGTTTTGTCCAGGGCTCAGCTTCTTGCTGCACGAGGATTCGTCGCCACCTTTCGGCTATTGATGCGGCGGGTGTCGTCATCTCAGGTACATACCTGGGTTCTGCTCCAGCCTGGATTTCTGAAGTCTCCGTTGGGGGTTCCCTGTCTGCATCAGCGCCCCCTTCTTGGCGCCGGGCTTGATTACGAGTGACCACAAAAATCTTTGCGTCAGGAGTCAATGGTTCAGCCGCAGCTTCGAGAGAGGTTGGTTCTGTCTTGGGTCCGGGCGCAGTTTTTGTGACAACTAAGTGTTCCGCCGCGGAGTTAGCAGGTTCAGGTGCCTCAGATTTCACCAATTTCTCAGAGATTCGATTCATCTGTCTGAGCTGACTCAGCTCCACCGGGTCATCAACCACTACTGGGCCCTTAGCAAGGAGTGTCTTTGAGGTCAAATAATCTGCGGCAGCATTGAATTCTCGCTTGACATGTACTAGTCTCAGCGATTTAAACTTGAGGCGGGTAGACTCGAACTGAGCCAGCAATAATTGAAGCCCAGGGTTCAAACATTGAATCAAACCTTGTGCCTGCTGAATAGCAATTCGAGAATCTCCAACTACAACCAAATTTGATATTCCACGTTCTAAGGCCATGCGAGTGCCCTCGATTAGACCATGATACTCGGCTTCGTTCACCGTGACACCTTCGAAATGAAAACCTCGAGCTTCTACAACGTCCCAGGACGGCAACTTCCACAGGATGCATCCAGAACTGCCTCGCCGATCTGAAAGTTTAGCTGCTCCGTCAAAACTAAGCAGCCATCCCTCGTAATCAGCTTCAAGCATCTCCAGACTGATGGGTGGAGCTCGGACTACGCGTCCCTTAGCCGGGATCAGGTTCTCAGCGATTTTATCAAGCTGCTCTCGGGGGGTAATCCCAGCTCCCAGAATTGCAGCGAGTCCGTCTTCATCACGCTCTACTCTGTAAATCTCCAAGGGCCATGGAGCCAAGCGAGCAGCCCATTGCTCACAGCGACCTTCCAGGGACTGAGACCTAAACAACCACTTCAGAACTGAATACCGGGTGTAGACTTTCAGCAATTTGCATCCAACCAGCATTGTGTAGAAAACTCTGAGAACCCTGAGTAGGGCTACGACCTCTTTCTCAGCTGGGTGGTATCTGAGCTCCTGATCATGAAGAACCCTTCCGGTGTAACGCACCGGATGAATTACTCCATCGTATTCTTGTCCCAGCACGGCACAGACAGCCCAAGGATTAGCGTGAACTATGATCACAAACGGCTTTTCCCTGTCTGGGTGTCTGAGCAATGGCGTCGAAACAATTTTCTCTTTCAGGATCCCAAACGCCTCCTTAGCTCGACTGAGATCTCGGCCTTCCCGGACTTGATCGTCGGTCAACTCGTAGAGGACAGAGGCTACAACTGGGAGGTCTTCAATAAACTTATTGTAGTAATTGAGACTTCCCAGAAAAGACTGAACTCCCTTTAAAGTCGACGGGAACGGCAAATCTCGGACTCCCTTGGCGATCTTCGGCTTAGCTCGGATCCCCTCAGCCCCAATTTCGTGGGACAAATACGAGATCGTCTTTTTACCGAATTCACTCTTAGGTAGGCTCACAGAAATTCCCCAGTATCGCAGTCGGTACAACAATCGATTCAGGTCGATACACAGTTGATCCCAGGTTTCAGCACCATAGGCGATGTCATCGATGTACGAACTTCGTCCCAGAACTGGGTTCAGCTGAGGAGGGGCTGGTATGTTTCTCCGAAACACCGTCAGCTCTGCACACAACATCGGCAATTCATTCTCAACTCCATCTGAGCCCTTTGGCTCCAATCCCCAGAAACCTCAACACATCTGGGTCCACCTGAGCCTCTTCCGAGGCTGGGAGGCGGACAAACCCCCACAGACAGTTGTCCAGCATTTGTTGGTAGATCAGCGGGGCATTTTTCAGTCCAAACGGCATGCGGGTCCACTGGTAATGGCCTAACGGGCAAATAAAAGCTGATATGAGCTTAGCCCTGATCGTCATAGGCACAGCCCAGAATCCACTAGCCATGTCCAAGCTGAGAAACCACATCGCACTCTCAAACCCGATCAATAAGTCATCGATCAAAGGCAGAGGGTAATGCATTAGCTTGATCAGCTGGTTCACCAGTCTGTAGTCAATGCAAAGTCGAATATCAACTCCATTCTTCTTCATCACAATGACAATGGGTGATGCCCAATCTGAGTGTGAAGTCTCGATCAGTCCAGTTTCCAGTAACTTCTTGAGAAGATCGTACACCTTCGGCAACAGATGCGGAGGAATCGATCTCGAGCGCTGAGCTATAGGCTTGGCGTCACCAACATCTAAGTCACAGATAACACCTCGCGCAGGAGCTGGGACTGCATTCCCATCTCCCAGAAAACTTGCGTGATGTCTTTCCAAGATCTCCCGGATCTGGGAGTCCATCTCAGGTGTAGTTTCACCAACTTTGCCGATGTCAGCTGAGTTCAGGTCCGCTTTGGGGTTCAAGTCCTTCAGTTCAGGGAGAGCCGCTAGTTGATCTCGGAGATCGCTCAGCAGCGCGCTTCCTTCGTGATAAAACACCGTAGCTTCTTCATCTATTTCAGCCTCCATTCTCAGGCATCGAGAAAACGTCTCGTCCAACTGAGATCTGGGGTTGCTCACAAAAGTCTCCGATTGTCTCGAAAAAACTCTCTTCAGTTCCTGATCAGCATTCTCAGAGGTCTCTGGCTCAGATTTTCGCGCAAATCTCGGGTTCGTTAGGATCTTCTGAGGCCAAGGATAAGAATGCTTCTCAACGGCAGGGGTTCGTTCAACTCCCGAAGTTTCTCAGCTTCCTCTTCTCGCCTCAGAAAATCCTCAGAGGGCTCAGCTTCAAAAATCAACTGTGCCCATTCTCGATACTTCCGAGATCGCGGCCGCACAAAAAAGTCTCCATGTGGCAGGTAATCCTTCTCCACCAAACAAGCAACCACAGCGTGTTGATATACTGGGGTCAACCGGTCTGAGATATTGACAATCTTGACTGCTTTCGGTTTCCGCCCAGCTCCATAGATGAATTGTGTCACCCATTGCTTGCCCCTCCCAGCCCATTCCTGGACTTTCTGAGGGTCGGCACGGTCATACGTCACAGGGCGAATCACAGATTCTCCTGGTTGTAGCCAGGCGGTCTCCAACATTCTGACTCCGATTTCCAAACCAATATGATCCACCTCAGGTCCTCCAACTAAGAAAAGACTTTCCTCATCTGGGAGTTGAACCATGCCTTCGCGTGCACAGAGGCGAACCCCAGCAGCAATCATGAAGTCCATTCCCAGAAGACAGTCGACACCTTCTCCAACATTACCAACCCAGATATCCATGATGTAAACAACCCGAGTTCCGAGCGTCAACTTGATCTTAGCTTGAGCTGAAACATAAGTGGGAACGTCCCCGACCCCAGTTACTTTGAGTCTGTAACCACGTCTGAGCTTGAGCCTTAACCTGCGTGCAAGGTCTAAGCTCATAAAACTCGTAGTAGCCCCAGAATCCAACATAATCTGTAATCTGTGATCGAAAATCGCTCCATGCACCTTTGCCACCGCCCGTTTTCACCAAGTAAAGTGTGATTGCTCCACCAGCCATATCTCTGACCTGGGACTAGGGCAAACTCGAGATGGTTCTCAAGCTCAGCCTCAGAGTCTGGGTCTTCGAGGTCAGCTCCAACGGAATAGACACATCCTTGCTCAGATGAAGACATACATTTGGGGTTATTACTGCGCCAACATGGAAGGGCAGAGCCCACATATGCATATGCGCAGCATGCTTGGGACTTCGGCTCGTCACGCACTGGTTCCCAGACCAGCGAGCCTAGTGGTTTAACGGCATCCCAGACTCCGGGCCATCCAATAGAGCTTGGACTACCTCAGGAGCGAGGCCCTCGATGGAACCCCCAGCACGGATGACATCCTGTACTGCTTTTAGAGCCGACCACATGTCGCATAAACCCCGGCGATGGTATTCGCCGCACTTGGAACATGGTTGGCGTCGACAGAACTGAGTCGGGTGACCCTCTTCGTGACAACGTCCACAGATGAGCTTGCTCCAGCATTTCTCCGTAGTATGGCGGCTGCTGCCGCATTCTCCACAAGTCTCAGCATGCTGGTACTCATCGCTTCTGGGCTGGGATCTGGGCTTCCAAGCCAATTTCTCAGCAACTCGGTAAATCTCCTCATCCAGCAGGGCTGTTGTACAGCTTAGCTCAGATGGTTCTGTGATCTCCTTCCCGGACCTCTGTGCCTCTTTGGGGCTCAGATTCTCAGCTCCGGTCTCAGTTTCGGTCTCAGCTTTATTATCTGAGGGAATCTCCGAGTCATCCTTGAAATGGACATGTCGTCTCAGATCTGAGTCGAAATTTCCTCCATCAGCCAAGAACGCCCGGCCCTCAGCTCGTCGTTGCTGAGGCTTAAACCTGCCAAACTGCACAGTCTGGGATGGGCTTCGCTTTTGCTGAGCATCCCGGCTTTCATCTCGCTGCAGAGCTTCAATACGTTTCAAAGTCTCCTCCAACTCGCTCAGCGTGTCAAACTTCTGACCTTGCAGAGTGGTTCTCAGCCGAGAATCACCCACAGCTTTGATGAAGCGCCTAATATGCGCTTCACGGTCTGGGGTTGGCTTCAGATAAGCGATGTTGGCCTTCTTTGCAGCACGGTTGAGGCGGTAGAAGAACATTCTGGGGGTCTCTCGGTCTCGGATCCTCATCTCGTAGTACCGCTCAGCCTTGGAACCAATGCTTCGGCACCATTCCTTCTTGAAAACGTGTGAAAGCTGTTTCCAGTCTGAGCGGACATCATCTGAGAGCTGAGTACACCAGTCTTTCAGAGAACCTGAGAGTCTCATACGAAGCTGGACAATCCGAGTTCGTTCATCCCAGGGTGCCATGGTAGCATAGTACATGAAACGCTCCCACCAGTTGACTCGGTCCTCCAGGGGTGCATATTCATTGAACTTTTCCAGAGCATCATGGGGAATCATCGCTTGGACTACCACTCGAGTCCCAGAGCTGGGATCAGCACTCTTGGACTGGGCCACAGCTCCAAACTGATTTTCGAGCTCATCCTGAGAAGAGTCACTTGAGCTGGAATCGTCTGACTCAGATCCGCTATCATCTGGGCCTTCTGGCGGCGACGTCCGAGATTTCTGACTTCGGCGAGACGCTGAGCCTGACTTCATCTCAGACCTGGTCTCAGATTTGGTCTCAGAAGTCTTGGTCCTGGTTGAAGCCTGGGCTTTCCCAGCTGAACTTGGCTTGCTTTGACTGGCTTTTACCAATTGTTGCACAATACTCGTCAGCTGAGCAAGCTGGGCCGTCACAGAGTCTCCAGGAGTCTGAGATGTAACCGGGATGGCTGGGATAATCTGAGCTGGGGTCTCAGGCTGAGATCGAGAAACAGCAGTTTGGCGAAGTTGGTCTTGAGCCGCTTGGAAGCGGCGGATTTTCTCTTCTTGGATCGCCACTGCCTTCTTGTGGTCGATCTGAGCTTGGGCATATTTCTCATTCATCATTCTCAGCTCAGATTCGTATTCGGCTCGAATGCGGCTCGCTTCAGCTTCCTCAGCTTTCTTCCGCTCAGCCTGCCGAGCTCGATCCTCAGCTTCTCTGAGACTTTGTTGCACACCCAAGAGATACCGAGCTCGGGTTTCGTCTTCCTTGCGTTTCTGAGACTCCTCCTCAGCCCTCTGCTTGGCCAACCGCTCGAGTGCTTCCAACTGAAGTTGTTGCTCTGACTTCTGAGATCTGGGAGCTGAGTTTAAACTTGTTTGGGGAATGTACTGCTGAGAGCGGTGATCAATCGTCTCGGCTCCTTGCTCCACAAGTAAAGTTCTCAGCTCAGCCTCGAGCGCAGCTCGTCTTGCCTGAGCCGCAGCAATTCTGGCTTCCGCCTCAGCTCGGACTCGGGCTATCTCGCGTTGATACACACTCTCCAGTTCAGTGTCAGTCACAGGAGGCTGAGAAATTTTCGGAAAAACATATTGCGGGGTCTGACGAATTTCCCAGGTCGCCTTCACAGATGGGGTCACAGTTCTCTGAGGTTCCGCATCATTCATGCCGCTGAGAGCGTCCTTCTCAGATTCTGGTGTGCCAGGCAATGGCACTTGCGAGGGGTTCACGTCCCTGGCCGTCCCAGTCTCAGACCGAGCTGAGGCTGAAGTAGTCTGGGGTGTAACTGAGACCATTACAGCTGGGAAATTACTCCGCGCGGCTGAGGTCACAGATCCCATCATCACCGTTGCACCTGAAGTGGGTCCAAACGTTCCAGCTCCAACACCATAATCTGAGAAAGACATCAGAGACGATCCCGAGGAACTTAATCCAGACAGGTCCGTCCCTTGGTCATTCCCAGCCATGGAGGCATCAGAACCAGCTTTTGCACCAACCACACTTGGAACTGTGCCCGATCTTGCACTTCGCATAGCATCCGAATCACTCCCAGACCCGTGCCAGGATAGCAGAGATGTTGAGGGGATCGAAGGATCTGAGCGTAACGAGGGCAGCGGAATCTCAGCCGGTTCATGGCTCAGCTGGGGTTTCTTGCGAATTGGTTCTTCATCCAAGCTCGAAGCTGGGCTTCTCGGCCGAAGACCAGTCACCTGAAGACGCATTACCACTTCTGGGCCAAGGAAAAGCTGGGCATCCTCACCCATAGCCACATCTCCATCTCGATCAACAGGAAATCCGAGTTGGATCTCAGATCTCTGAGCGGCAGACTGGGTCTGAAGAGAATCTGAGGTTTGTCGAACATAGTATGCTGTAGTACCGACCACAGATTTCCAAGTCGCCAGCTCAATGCCGAGGAAATGAGCGATTCGCTCGATCTCAACTCGGACCCGAGAATCTGGGACCCCAGACACTTCATTCAAGCTGGGCCAAGCTGGGACTCGGTTCACAAATTCATACCCAGCTTCCCAGAGCATGGTCTGCAACAGCGCCACGCAGGCAATCGGTGGAAGCAATTTCAGCGAAACTTTCACAGCTCTCAGGTCTGAGATGACCGGGAGTCGACGTCGCTCAGCTCGAAACACGTTCAACCACCTAGCGGCAGGCGACCGGGTCACAGAAAACAAGTGTCGACCGGTCGACTCAGCAGCTTTGATGAATCCCCACAGGTCGTAACCACCGTGACACGGGTTGTACGCGATGTCGACCGGGTGAACAGTCTCAGCTGGGACTCCCATCCACATCTCAAACTGGGATCGTGCATAGCTCAGCATTTCTTCGTCAGTCATCTCTGGGAGTGGGGCTAGAGCCCAAGTCTCAGCTTCTCCCTCAGGCACACCTTGCAATCTGCGAGTGGTTCTCTGCTCAGGCCACAGAGTACTTGACCAAGCACCGCCACCACTTGCATAGCTGGGAAGTGTGACACCAGGCGCATAACTCAGCCTTGTAGGGGTCGTCCCAGCCCCAGAAACACTTTTCGTTCTCAGATGTAGCTCGCGCTTACCCAAAAGGCTGAGCGCACCACCCTCGGCTTGGATACTGGGATTACTCTCAGTAGTTGGCTCTGGGCTGAGACTCGGCGCTTGAGCAGTGGTCATCTCAGCTGAGAAACTTCCTCGATGTGTCGAACTGTGACTCGCTGGTGGTAATCCCAGACTCGGACCATCATTTCTCGGAACATCTTGTCTTGGATCCGAATCTCGACCAGTCGCAGCTTGCTTCTTCACAGGCGAGCTGGGCGGCGGCTCGGCATCCTCAGTTTTGGGCGCAGCTTCAGGTTCAGCACTCATCTCAGCTTCTTCCTCAGCAGATACGCTCAGATCATCACTTTCTGGGACCCTTTCCGACTTCCTGGATCTGGGCGTCCCAGCATTTTCCGTCATTACTTCAGCCGGCAAACCAGCAACTCTGAGACTTCGCCGAAGCGAAGACTCAGGCATCTCACCACTTGTCTTGGAAACTTTCGAGTCGGGAGCAGTCGACATGACTTGCACACGTCCGTCACCAAAGTCGTTTCCTGATCCGGGCACGCGCACCAGCTGTGGCGATGCGGGCTCCAAAATCAGGGAATAGCCTCGCGGCTAGACCTCGATCTCAGACCACTCAACTCAGAATCTGAGATTAGATCTCAGATCCCAAGCTGGGTGAGGCGTGTGTTCCTCACTCTTGCAATCCCTTGACTTGGTTCTTCCTAAGGCTACGCTGTGGGCCCAGACTTGCGTCGGCCACACCAGCTGCCTCCGAACTCGACAGTTCCCAGATGCCCCCAGACGAAGCTTGCTCCTTGCTTGGAAGGCCCTTGTACGCACGTGCTGAGTCCGCTGTGCCCCGTTTTCTTGAATATAAACACGTTCACTCCACACACACTTAGTCCACTTCTCTTCTCAGGCCCTTGGACTCTGGGCCTTAACAGCCTCCTCCTTGCTCAGCGACTCCGGCTTCGAGTCGCTTCCAGTCACGACACTTCCTCCGGCGGCTCAGACTGAGAGCCGCACAACGGTCTTCACTCGCCCCTCAGACCAGAGTGGCCCCGAGAGTTGGCTCGGTCTGAGCCTGCCTTGATCCAGGGTTCTCGCTCTGCACCCCGGGACTTCCGCGCACCACGCCTTGATGTAGGCGACACAGCGAAGCTGGGAACCACTATCCCAGATTCTTCGCGCCACACGGATACCACCAGCAACCCCAGAAACCACTATCCCAGGTGTTGCTCTGCTGAAACCTCAGAGCGGAGCACCTTCCGCCCGAAAATATGAAGCACCGCCAGGAAACCAGCCAACCAGCACGAAAAACCAGCAAAACCAATGTCCCGCGTGTGGAAATACAACAACGAAGGCAAACCGGGCCGAAACACGAAAAGGCTTGGTTGTTGAACTTGAATTTATTTGGAGTTAGCTGAGCTTGACCGTAGAACACTCGTAGCGACTCCACTTGACCTTGCGCGCGCCGCCGGGGGCAGGGACTTGGTCCCTGTGTAGCAACACGCCCGTCGGCGCAAGACGAACTCCGCAGCTTGCGGTCTTCGGGGCAAAACAAACTCTGATTATTATCATGCACATGCACATACAAAGGGCCTATCAAGTAAGGGTGCAAACATCTCCTGGGTACACCTTGAACAAGGGTGAGACACCCACTAAGCTACTGGCTTGGCGGCGCCCGTGAATGCGCGTCGGCCCTTCCATTGGCCTGTCTGTGTCAGTCATCACTTGATTACACTGATTACACCTGGGTGCAAATCAGTGATATCCTGATTACGCCAGGATCTTGTGGCCGGGATTGGGCGGACTTGGTCTGTCATCACCTGATTACACTGATTACTCTGGGTACAAATCAGTGTGTAATCAGGATGACGCCAAGATTCTGCGGCTCCCGTTGGCCCAAATCCATAGGCGACTGGTCAGGCCGAATCTTGTGTGCCCGACACCAGGGGCCGAAAAGCCACAACGGGGCGACCCTTCAGAGTGACCTTCCAAGCGGCAACCGCCAACTCCAAAGAGCAACTACCGCAGCTCCCAGACCGGCAATGTAGCCATCGCTGTGTACCCACTTCATAGGCGAGACCACGAAGTCGCACTTCAGGCCCTGCAGGCACGCCGTAGGCTTTTAGTCACGTCCTAGGCTTGGAGCGTCAGCTGTCTTTCACCAGTTGCCACTTATCCTCACGAACATCGTGCATCCAGACACCAACTTGCGCCCACAATCACCGTGTCTCAGTTTTGGCACAAGTTGAGGGACTGCCGGGGTGAAAACCTGAGCTGGGGGCAAAAATACGATGTTGATTCCATACCCCGGCTGTCCAACCGATTTGACATGTCTCAATTCTGGCTCGAATTCTGGGACTCTGAGGCCGGGAATCTGAGCTGGGGGCAAAATTACGATGTTGATTCCATACCCCGGCTGTCCAACCAATTTGACGAGTCTCAGTTTTGGTTCAACTTCTGGGACTCTGAGTCTGGGAATCTGAGCTGGGGGCAAAATTACGATGTTGACTCCATATCTCAGTCGTGGCACCCCAAAGCCGAGATGAAATCAGACGCCGCACGCCACGCCTTCTTCCCAGACCCCAGACTGCACATCTCATGGTCTGGTCCACAGGCAAACCTCAGACCGAACTCCAAATCACCAAGTCTCAGACTTTTGCCACCACTCTCAGGTCTCAGAACTCCGGGCATTCCAAACTGTGAGATCACCAATCTGAGACCTGAGGTCTGAGACTTAAGCAACCATGGGACTTCAAATCACAGACCCAGAAGGCCAGGGCTCAATTCGTCACCCAGAGCCCGATCCAAGGCCTGGAACCTCAGATCTGTGGCCTCTAGAGCGATTCTCAGACCTCAGACTCCAGACCGAATTCAAATCTCAGACCTGGGGATCTGGGGTCGCCGCAACTCAACGTTCGCAGAGCTCAGTTTCCAGATGTAGCCAGCACAACTTGAAGTATGTACAAAAACCAGACTTGGATCAAGAAATATCCACGTTCCAAGTGACATGTGGCCGGTACGTGGTAGGGTTTGAGCCTCTGACTGATGGGTCCTGGCCAAGAATTGGCTCGGACCTCGTCACAAATTCATCAGTGTCCGATGGAATCTTTCGGCTTTGCCGTTCGAAGCGGACGTATCAGGCTGCGTGTGCTGTAGTCGGATGCCGTGTCGTCCAGCATACTCCTCGAACTTTCGATTGACGAATTCTCCCCCACCATCGGTACGGATGACTTTGATGACAACGTCGAACTGGCGCTGAAATTGAGTTGCGAATCGCTCGAAATTGTCGAAAGCCTCGTCCTTTGTATGCAGCAAGCACACTTGATTGTAATTAGTGGCGTGGTCGACAATGGTGAGGATGTGGCGATGGCCATTGCGATCTGCTGGAAGATCAGTCTTCAAGTCCATGCAGATAACTGCACCGTGTTCATCCGTCGGTGCTGACTCAGAGGTATCTTCAGTTGGCTGCTTGTTGCGTGTTTGCTTTCCTTCAGCACATGCCATACAGAAGTCCATCTTCTTGGTGCTGATTGCCATCCCGGTAGCAAGGTTCTTGTTGACAATTTTCAGCAGGTCTTGGTAATTCACGTGGCCTAAGCGCTCATGCCACTGCTGCAATGAGCTTTCGGGAATGTTTGCGAAATAAGCGTGAGGGTCATCGCTATTCACATCAGCGGCGGAGGCATTTACGACCCAGAGGCCGCGACGCTCGATTGATTCTCCCACAATACTGCCGTCACTTCCGTGAAATGTGCACTTCTCGTCGAAAATGAAGCGGAGACCACGTCGTCTCAGCTGCGATAACGAGAGAAGGTTGCGGCCGAGGTTCTCGCAGTAGTAAACTTCCGTCAGCAGGACGGTTCGGTCAACTCCGTTGACACTGGTCCGCAGCAGGCAGTTACCCTTGAGGTTTGCCGTAATTGTGTCGGAGTTCGCGACTTTGATTTTCAGGCTGGCTGGCTCGACTCCGAACAGCATATTCTTGTTGGTGCAGAGATGGTGTGTTGCACCTGAGTCGAGTATCCATTCTTCAGCGACGGGCGTCCTGTCCGAGGCGGCCAACCAGAGACCTCCATCAGCATCTTGGTTAGTCGCGTCGTCAGGTGGATCGGTGCCGGTCACCGCAGCATTGTGAGCTTGTCCACGCTCTTTCACGAGACGCTTCACCTTCTTGAGCTCCGGGCAGGCAGGTCCGCGGTGGCCCTCCTCGTCGCAGACATAGCAAACCAGTTTAGGCATAGGCTTCGCAGCTGCTGCTAGCGCTTGCCCTTGTCCAGTTCGGTGGCCTTGCTTCTGCTGTTTTTGTCCGGCGTGATGCTGGGGCTTTTGCTGTTGGTAGGCTCCGTTTTTCTTTTCGTGTTGCTCGCTGGGCGCTGGCGTTCTGGCGACCTGTGGGCGTTTGCGGCCATCACCTCGCAGGTCTACGAGTAGTGCGAGGATGCGGTCTGCTTCGGAGAGGTAGTTTCCGATTGAGCGATCAATGCGAGCAACGAGAACGCTTGCGAGATCCGGACAGGCATTCGCACAGAAGGTCTCCAGCAGCAGTAGACTGTGGTCACCGGTCATGAGACGGGACACATACTTCAAGTAGTCTAGATAGTCGGACCAGCTGTCTTGTGGACGTTTGCCGGACGTCAATCGTTTGCATAGCTGCACTTGGTTAAGTCTGCAGCCGAATTCAGACTTCATCTTGCCCTTGAAGTTCTCATAGTTGAAGTCGGGATTTTCAGTACGCCATTGCGTCACATTGGAGTGAAAGAAACGCGCAGCCTTTCCCGCCAGAAAATTGACCAATACGGAAGCTTTGATCTGCGAGGTCCAACGTGATTGGTTGAGTAGCGACTCAGTATAGAGTGCTTGCTCGTATTCGAGGATAAAGTCCTCGAAGCCCGATCCAAGGCCGAGGTACACCTCTTGGCCATCAAACTTACGGCACATCACGTCCTTGATCTTAGGCGTGGTGCGTGCGGGTGCTGTAGGTGCGGTCGGGGCCCCTGGGACGGGGGGTACGCCAGCCGCGGGGCTCCACTCCTCATTGCGTGGATCGTTGTTTTTAGCTGTACAATTTCTGCATGCAGCTGGGGTGCGGCCTGGGCATGGGCCCTGAGCTCTGCCAGCTCTGCATCGTGGAGAGACTTTGCTGCGGCTTGTCTTGACATCAGCTGAGCAAAATCAGACCGCATCTTCTCCATTTCCGCTGCCATCATTGCGGCGGACGCTGTTTGTTTACGCAGCGTTGACACCTCTGCCCGCAGCTTCACTAGCTCGGGGTCGGGCGGGCCTGGCTCCGTCTTGACCGGGGTCTCAGTAGCAGCGGCCTTGAACTCAGCGTCAAGGTTCCGCCCTGACGGGGTGTTTCATTTCATCAGCGGTGTTCATCTCTGCTGGAGGGTTGCCTGCGGGTGGTACGAGTGCAACACGTTGAAGTTGTCACACGTCGCAGATTCTCACACGTCGCAGGTTCTCGCGCGTCGCAGGTATCGGGATAGGCAGGTATCGCGTATCACAGGTATCCGGTATCGGAGGTCTTCTGCACTTGCCGGGTCGTATGACGTCGGGTTACTCTTCAGTGCAGGTCGTCCTTGGGCTCATAACCTTATGGAAGGCTAGGAAGTCGACTGAGGAGCAAGGCGAGTGTAGGAGACTGGTTGTTATTGAGTTGGTAGAATTGAGAATGAGAAAGAAGTTGGAGCGTGAGCTCTACATGCACTAGGGCTATCCCCTAGGAGTCCCCTCTTGTGTGATATGCAGTAATGGGTGGTAAGTTCGCTGTACTTGTAGTCTGTCCTTCATTCGGACGAAGTAAGCGTGCGCAACCAAACATCTCACCCAGCGAGCAGAAGTATACAGCTGCCAGTGGCTGTAAATCATCGTAGAGCTGTGCTTGTCTTGCAGGTTGCAACAGAGGCCGCCACCTGCACCGGGGATCACGACGTACTCGCCAGGGACTCCGTTGATCTCCTTGAGAGCGGAATACACCGTCACCCCAGCACACAGCAACGGCGCGGCCGCGGCCATATCGTAGCCGTTGGGGATCGGCGTGACATGGTCTGCGTACGACACACACCACTGCTGGAAGGACCCGTCGACAGTGTAGCCGTGCATGATGACGCTCTCGCACGTAGTTTCGTGGCCCTTGCGGCAGTCCTCGCAACCGAGGCAGGAGTTCGCTAGCCACTTGACGCCCACAGGGTCTCCGATTTTGAGACTGGTCCTGGTGTTCTTGGCGATAGCCGCCACATAGCCCGTGCCTTCGTGACCACCGACCAGCGGCATCTTCTTGCCGACCGGAGCCCGGCACCTTCCCAGATGAGCACGTCTGAGTGGCACACGCCGCTGTACGCCATACGCACTAGAATCTCGCCGGTCTTGAGGTCTTGAGGTTGCACTACTGGCCAGTCATTGCGCACATGAAGCGGAGCACCTTCAACCTCGTACATGATGGCCGTCTGCGTCTTGGGGATGCCGTAGTGAGACTGCGACTGCACCGAGAAATATCGAGACGAACATGAACCGCAACGGCATTGGAATCCGTGGGTGAAGACCGATCCGGTGAGGGACTTGGACGTGAGCTGCGTCGCACGCCTGGAAGGCTGCACAAGACGGGAGACCACACGCAGCATTGATCACAGTGCTCGGGGGGGGGGGGGGTGGCGAATCTCAAAATGGGAATGGCGATGAAGTGAATTTGCCCAGGACCTCGGTGAGAGAGCCGACGCACGGGAAGTCTGGCAGGTTCATTGACCATCGTTTTCTGCCCGAGGGCGGCAATACGCTTCAAGGAGGACCCTGCTTAGTGGCCATGAACAAGTCGAGGGCAACTTCAACGCGTATCGACCGCCAGGCTGGCGGTCGATACGCATTGAAGGCGGCGCCAGCACACTGCGTGGCTTTGCCAGGCCAATGCTGGTGCTGGTTAGAGACCTCTGGGGGGGGGGGGGGGAATCATCCACACACAAGATGCTCGAGTGCATTGACAAAGTTTGCGTGCACGCGGCTGAACGAACCTATCAAACGTACAGTAATCGGCTACCCCTCTCTCGCGACTTGAGTGCGCTTGATTTCGTTTGGAGTTCCGCACCGTTGGTTCCTAGTGGGCAGTCGCCAGGACGCAATCGAGGCGGTCGACTTGGCAGCGGATGGCCAGGTCAAGAGCGCATACACCGTGGAATCTCTGTGTACATGTATTCCTATCTTCTGGAGTATGTTCGTAGGTGTACTAGCGAGAACGCTGCCGCAGTTGAAGACTGTACTGTACCATCGCTCACGCATTCACTCCGACATTTCACTTCAACTGCAACGTGTCTGCTTTCGCGGGCAAAGTTCACTGACAGCAGCGCGCCTCTACCCACTGCAGTGGATCTCGACCACTCTCACCTACCCCTTAAGGCGACCATGCCAAGCTTTGGCTGCCGAAGTGTTTGGCATGGGAATCGTTGCGCTGGGTGGACGTGTGCACGCGCTCCTTGTCATTTGAGAGGGATGCTACCAAAAGCTGACACGCCAGGATTTGCTGGGCCCGTCGCTTCCTCCATCAAACAAGCATGGCCGCTCGTGATGTGTTGACAGGCTCGGCTCACGCGTCGACGCGTGTCAATGGCTTTGGCCCACAGTCAATGCGGGGCGCGCGAACGAAAGCTATACGGGCATATTGTCTTCTGATATGATAGTTGCAGCGAGTAAGTCTATCCATTTTTCGGCGCAGATGAGAAAACCTTATATCTAAAACAGCTCTCTGTGATTCTAACCAAACACGTGAAAGCTAAAACGAAGATATTGAGTTGCATGCCGTTGCTCATAACGGTACCAGCTGTTTATCAATTCCACGCCTACAAAATTTGTAGGCCCTTTGAAATTGCAACAACAAACAAACAAACAAATCAACAATTCTGCATAATAGTTTGTATTAATACATAAAGCTAGATAGCATCTTCCCCGAGATTACATGAATTTATTTACTTCTTATAACAATCTCATATTCTTACGCAATATCCTGGCAATATCCGAAGAAAACTATAATCATCCAGATAAGCCGGACTACCGCAAGGCTCGTTGTGGCCGAGTTAGTACGCTCGTTTACCACAAGGGTGCACCATTTGCTCACTAATACAGGTGCGAAGTTTGCCCACCGACGACAACCTGTCCATTTTCGAGCTACAGGCATCGAAAGTTCTGGCTCCGGGCTGGGTATTAAACCGAGTAATAAATGCGCTGGTGACGCAACAGCCCTAACTCACTTTTACTGCTGTTGACCCAACCTGGCCATACGTGAATCTTGCTTTCCTCGTGCCCTGAGTGAAAGTGGTAACCTATACTTATCCTCGAGCTATTTATATGCTATTGGGGCAATATTAATGCCAGCAACACGTGCGCGCTTTAAGGCTCAAACGATAGGGATAGCTGCAGTTCCCATATCCCCTCAGTTCTGCATCAATACCATTGTTTTAAGAATCAGCCCTTCAGTTCATGTTAGTTTACAAGTAAGGACTCTTGCTTTAGATCTCATGTCTTCTCGGCGCAGATGGGGAGAGGGCGCGACAGCGCGGCTCGCAGGTGGCTCTTGTTTGACTTGAACGCGACCGCAGCATGGCGAAGCGAGCGGAGCCATCTGCGGCTCCAGCCCCCTCCATGTGCGGTACCGCAGCCCATCCGCTGATCCTATCCAGCAGAGACGCTGCCATGCCGTGGCGGGCACGCCCGAACGTCTCTTTTTAGCCGCTGTGGGATCCTTGACAACCCAGCAGAGCGAGTACCATCCGGGGCTCCATCCATTGGCCTCCACGCCGCAACACTCACTCCAGCGTGTCTGCATTCGCGAATTCACCAGCTCTCCAGCAGCAGATCTCGAGCAGATACTGTACCATGAAGTCGCAGTCGAGCTACAACATCCCCAAGACGCAGACCGCCATCATCTACGAGGCCGACAACGCCCCGCTGCAAGTGCGCAAGGACTGGCCGGTGGTGCAGCCCGAGGACCTCAAGCCTGGTGAGGTGCTCATCCGCATCGCCTACACGGGCGTGTGCCACTCGGACCTGTCGGTGTGGGAAGGCGAGGGCCCGCCGCTCCCGAAGCAGTTCCCCATGATCGGCGGCCACGAAGGCGCCGGCTACATCGCCGCCATCGGTGAACACACCCGCACGAACCTCAAAATTGGCGATGCGGTTGGCGTCAAATGGCTCGCGCACACGTGTCTGGGCTGCGAGGACTGCCGCAAGGGCCACGAGACCACGTGCCCGTCCGCTGGCGTGCACGGATTGACCTGCCACGGCTCGTTCCAGCAGTGGTGCGTGTCGTTCGCCGACCACGTGACCCCCATTCCGTCGGGCCTGGTCCTGTCGGCCGCGGCTCCCATTCTGTGCGCCGGTATGACGGTGCACAAGGCACTTAAGCAGATCGGCGGCTCGCCTGGCGAGTACGTTGTCATTCCCGGCGCTGGTGGCGGCCTGGGCCACCTGGCTTGCCAGTACGCCCGCGCCATGGGCTACAAGGTGGTAGCCATTGACACCGGCGACGACAAGCGCAAGCTGATCGAGTCGTACGGCATCAAGGACTTCATCGACTTCAAGGAGGGCAACGTGATCGAGCAGGTCCGCGCTGCAACGGGCGGACGCGGCGGCCACGCCACCGTTGTGGTGGCCGACTCGACGGCCGCCTACAAGGACGCTCTCATGTTCCTGCGCCCGCACGGCACGCTCGTTGCTGTTGGTGTGCCGACTGGCGCTGCTATCGTCGCCCCGGTGGGTCTCATCATCCCGTTCGAGTTCCGCATTATCGGCTCGTACGTCGCCAGCCGCCAGGACGCCATCGAGGCGCTGGACATGGTGGTCGAGGGCCACGTCAAGACCACGTACAGCGTGGAGCCGCTCACGAACCTGCCGGACGTTTTCAAACGCATGGCCGCCGGACAGCTCCGCAACCGCGTGGTGCTCGACTGCGAGTAAGTGTTAGAGTTGTAGAGAATGCTAGTATCGTGGGGGATTAAGTCGAATGAATACCCCCCTGTTTTGTACGCTGTCGCGGTACACACTGTACTCGGAAAGAGATGGAATCGGATGTCCATGCTTGTGTATCCGTCTACAGATTGAAGTTGGCATGTGCCACGCTTTGCGCGCGAGGTCTATCAGCTGAAATGCTGTTGCGATCGATATACAGCGTGTATACATCGCTTTACACGTGTATCAAGCTCACAAAGGACGGCATTTATCAGCTCGGCAGTACATACAGTATGGATATGAGAGGAATTTTGTCAAAAGTATCACTATCGTGTCTTTGAGGCTTTTCAGTGACGAGTACAGAGCGAAAGCGCGGCGTCTTGGCTTCCTCTGGCGCTCTTCACCATATCAAAACTCGAATTAGAATAGAAGTTACGCCCGAAGTATATTACACTTCATGCGTACAATGAAGTAAAAAAAGAAGCCGATGTAGATCTTCCTTTTTCTCACTTTATGTGTCTCTGAGCAGCTCCATGTCCGCCTGAAGGTTCTCCGATAACACTCTTCTTGACCCTCCATTTTTCACAAGGATTGCCGGTAACCATTTCTAAACACGGTACTTCAATGTAAGCCTCCGGTAGCTCTCAGCTTTGCTGAGAGAACTAACTTAGCTACTACAGAGGGTCAGACTACTCTATAAATTAAGTTTACTCAAGTACGAGATGTCTAGTAAGCCAGGATATCAGCGCCGGTGTCTTACTTGTCTGCCATCAAGCTGCAAACAGCATACAGCTTATACCTTGCATAATCGTGGTTTCAGGACAATCGTTGTTAAGAGGTAAGTGCCCATCACGTTGAAGTACCGCCTGTGTGGTCTACATACAGACATACAGTATTCTTGCATTTGTCATCCCGCCAAAAACATGGCGCACTTCAAACCAGATCTTATACCAGCATCACGCTGGGCCAGCGACACCCAAGACGTCGCGGCGCACACCATGACATGCATCCAGAAACAGAAGCAAACCTAGGGCATGTGGCTAACTATTCAGCAGAAATGCATGATCGCCGCTGCAACCCCACTTTGAAGCTCCCCCAACTTGCGCTCTGGGCCCAGCACGAGTTCTCGCTGCCAGACCCTCCTGCCGACTCCACCATATCTCGGTACAGGCACCATAGCGGTTTCAAAAGCGATTATCGGGAGATGAACATTGAGTTGGCGTGCGATCGAGCCGACGAGACAATGCTCGACTGGACAATACCGGAGAAGAAGACATCTTTTTTCGCGGACCAGCTACAGCGGATGAGGTGGATCGAGGATGCGTGGGCTGGTGTCACCAAGGAAACCATCAAAATCTGCTTTCGGAAGAGCGGAGTGGTCTTTCCTGGCGAGAAGGAAGAAAAAAAAAACTCCTCCGGCGCGACATCTTGATTTGAGGAATTTAGCCCCTTCAATCACTAATACCCTTTCATTATATCATATCCTGCAGGGACTTGGAAGGTCCACCTCTTGCAGTTTGTGGGTGGTATCTGTACCCGCGACTCACCAAGAGAACGTCGACTGCTATCACTATGTATATTTGTTGCGGTTATGGCGACTACACCCGAGGCGCGCTGCGCTGCATCCTCGTCTACGTGGTTACACAAAGACGTAGACCCGCGGTAGCTACCATCAAGACTGCAATCATGACTTGCCGGTCAGTCGGATGGGTGACCTTTAAACAACATGTGTTGGTGGATGCGAGGTCTCTGAAAGACGTTGATACAGCTCGTTGCTTGTCGCTAGCCGTCCCAGTGAGACTTGTCATCGAGAACCGCAGGCAAAGCATCAAATCCATCGGCCTTGATACATGTCAGGCATCTCGCTTGACTTTGAACCCGAAATAAAGAACCCACGCTGCATCACTATACGCAGTACCACGGAACCTTTGTATAACGATATATGTCCATACACAACTACAACCTACGACGCAACCGTCGAGTCAATCCGGAAGCTAGTATCATACTCACTTTCCAATTTCTATTCATTATCAGAGGTGTTTACGGCCGGATCCGAGGTCAGTCCGGAACTGTGTCTCACTTCAGTTTTAGCCCAAAGCTCCTAGGTGCATAACGGCGCTTGTCATGGCGAAGGTCGGCGACGAGGAGGACGAGGGCGAGCAGGACTTGGCCACAATGAGAGCGACCGCGCAACCACCAGCACCGTCGCCGCAGACCAGCAATAAGGAGCAAAAGGCGGCAACGACGACAACCGAGACCACCGAAACGGATGCAGCCGAGCAGATGAGTCCGATGGCGTCGGAAGCGCTGCTGCTGCGGGAGCTGGAGCTGGCGCCCGTCATGATGTACCCGCAGCAGGTGTCGCGCGCCACGGAGATCCGCCTGTTCCTGGCGCGCATCGAGTTCGTGGCCATCCACGAGGTCATCGAGCGCGAGGAAGGTGTCGTCTACTTCGTGCTGGACGTGTACCGCCACCGCCAGCAAAAGGGGCTGCCCTCCACACGCGGCAGCCGCAGCCGCTCGCTCTCGGTGGGGCAGCCGGCGCAGCTCAAGCGGCTGGCGGACCGCGAGCCGCAGAACCGCGGGCCGGACTACCAGATCGAGCAGCGCTACTCGAGCTTCGCGCGGCTGCGCTCGAACGTGGCGCACATCGCGCGCAAGCACCACCCCAAGTGCCGGACGTGCGCCTACTGCGCCGGCCTGCTGGACTTCCTGCACGTGGCGCCGTGCAAACCTAGTCTCAAGGTCAAGTTCACGACCACCACCGAGGAGCGCAAGCTCATCCTCAGCACCTTCATCAACGAGCTCGTGCACGTGGCGCGCGAGGACTACACGACCTGCCCGAGGTCGCTGCGCGGCTACCACATCATCCCGGCGCTCGTCAAGCGCTTCCTGTCCGAACAGACCGGCGAGTCCTTCTTCTCGTGATCCGCGGCGGCCAGCAACAGTTTTTTTTTTTTTTCGTGCCGACCCGGCGTGACGACGAAAACTGAAGAAGAACAAGAACAAGAACAAAAAGAAGAACAAGAGAAGTGTATGGAGAAGGTTTTAATGCTAAGTATTTAACACGGAGGAACGCATTACAAATTCACGCAGACGCCTCGGTCACCGGCCGACCATCGTGGCCAGCCCATTGTTAAACTCCCCATGCTACGTAAACAACGCCGAAAATAATTGACCCAAATTGTCCGTATTTACCGGTGTACCGGTACGGTGCGGTACAGTAGTGTCCTTTACATCCGTCCAGCGTCCCGCCGTTCTATTGGCCCAAGGCCACCTCTGTTCCGACTCGCCTTCCCTGCCGTACCGGTATGACGCGCGGGTCTATGGGGCCACTCCAAGATTCCTGAGCCGATGGCCATCCCGACGGCGTCCGGCGACGGCAGCCGCAAGCGCTCGGCGGCGCCGCGCCCCCCCAGCAGCAGCGGGAGCGTCGGCTACGGCACCGGCGTGTTCTGCGAGTCCAAGCGCGCGGACGAGCAGCCCGAGGACCCCGAGGACGACGACGCCAAGGACAGCGACGTGTTCCTGCGGCGCGGCGCGCGCCAGCTGCAGACGCAGACGCTGCGTCTGCGCCGCAACGTGGCCTGCACTGCGGTGGTGGCTCTGGGCTTCGTGCTGCTGCTGCTCGTGTCCTACGCGCACCAGGACAAGCCGCAGCGTCTGCGCGCGCAGGCCGGCGCGCCTCCCACGCGCGCGGAGCTGCTGGGCCGCGTGCTGCAGCAGCTGCCGCAGCTGCAGGCGCTCGAGACGAGGGCGTCCGCCAATGGAGAGCTCAACACCACGCTCACTGTAGCCCAGAAGCTCGTAGACAACGGACCCATCGCCTTCTACACGCGCGCGTACGAGGACAGCGTGCCCGGCCCTTTGCTGCTCTTGAAGCCGGGCGACGTGCTCAATATCCACCTGGTTAACAGCCTGGGCCCCAATGTGCCCGGGCCCTGGACGCCCAACACCATGCACGAGCCCAACAACACCAACCTGCACTTCCACGGCATGCACGTGGACCCCACGGGCACGGAGGACAACGTGTTCCGCATCGTGCCCCCTGGGGAGAGCGCGGACACGCGCCTGCACGTGCCGCTGAACCACCCGCGCGGGCTGTTCCACTACCACCCGCACTTCCACGGCTCCGTGTTCCTGCAGATGGGCGGAGGCATGGTCGGCCCCATCGTGGTGGAGGACGACCCGGCCTCGGTGCCCATGCAGTACGCGGCCATCAGGCAGAGGCACGTGGTCGTGCTGCAGGAGTTCAAGTTTAGCGGCGGGATCATGACGTCCCTGGCGGATGCGGCCAAGGCGTCGCACAGCACGCTGGACATGCAGCTCACGTACACGGGCAAAACGAAGCTGGACGCGCAGGTGCGCGAGCTGTATCCGGACGTGCAGGAGCTGGAGCGCCCCATCAGAAACGCGAAGCTGTCCAAGGAGCTGCTGGGAGAGATGGACGCGTCCCAGGAGAAGCCTCAGATCCCGCCTATCGCGCAGTACTTCTCGGTGAACGGCCAGTACCTGCCCAAGATTGTGGTGAAACCGCACGAAAATGTACTGCTCCGTGTACTGCACGCCGGTGGCACGGCCTCGTTGGAGGTGCAGGTGCCCGGCTGCTCCATTATGCTGGCTGCGAGCGACGGGCTGTATATGCCGAAACCACGGCCGATGGAGACCGTGATCCTATTGCCTGGTGCCCGAGTTGACCTCGTCCTGAACTGCGAGCCGACTGCAGAGGGTGGTCCGGAGGAGTTGCGCCCGATTCAATCTGTCAAGGACCCCAAGCTACATAGCTTCATGGGCAACCACTCGGACCTCTACTCTGGAGTGCTGGCTTTCGTCCATGTTCAGGGTGAGTCGCTGGACGAGCCTCTTATCGTCGCAGTGCCACCACCTTCGGAGCTTTATGGACCGTCGAAGAGTTTGCTGGATTTGTCTGCTGAGGACCGCGCCGGAATGGACCCGTTGCCTTTCGAGTTTGAGTTCACGATGGGCGATCCGGAGATGAAGGATGGCTTCTTCTACAAGCCGTACTACATCAACCACGCACTCTTTGACGGTACCAGCATCCGCACCATGACGCTTGGACGTGTGCAGGAGTGGGTCATCATCAATAGGAGGGACGAAAGCGGCGAAGTGACGTTGAAGAACCACCCGTTCCACCTCCACACGAACGCTTTCCAGATTGTGGACATGAGCCACGGCCATGGTGTTGACTATGAGATCGGCGACTGGCGTGACGTCATTTCCGTGCCTACGCCAGGTAACGTCACGATCCGCTTCCGCCCTGAAGACTACACTGGCATTGTGGCAGCACATTGCCATATCCTGGGCCACTCCGACGCTGGCATGATTGCCGGTGTCGATATGATCTCGGGTGATTAATTACTTGAATTAGATTGCTGCACTTAGGAATATCCAGCCGCGATGCAACCATGATTTCGTGAAATACTTTGTGAACTCCGACACAGCGTTCGAGCACGCCTCAATGACTAAGCTCAACCAGTATCTCGACTACTTGATACACCTCAAGACAGGCATTCCGAAGTATTGACAACAGCGAAGGACTTGAATATTCTCCATTAGTGTGAGACCAGTCGAGCATCAAATACGCAAGAAATCTCTTGCCCTGCAGGAGGATATCGCCTCCTATAGACTTCCTCGTAAAACCTGAGCGCGCTCCAGTATATTCGGCGCAATGCCAGCGCGCCTCGCCGTCTCAATAGCGAAGCTGTCACTCGCAATGCCATCCTTCAGCACGTAGTGAAATGTCACCACATCCCTCGCTTCCTCACCACTGTTGTAGAAGTGATACTCTAGCTGCTTCGTTTGGCATTTGTCGCCCAGGCGATCCTGCAGCTTTTGGATCGATGTTGTCAGGTGCGTCGCGAACACAACTTGGCACCCCACAGTCTCGACGAAGTACAGCATTTGAGCCACACCCACCGCTTCGGCGTAGTGAGTTGCCATGCCAAACCCGATCTCGTCGATGAGAACTAGCGACCTCTTAGTTGCATTACGCGAAATTGAGCCCAGTGCTGTCAGCTCTTGGGCAGACGCTGGGGAAATGCGACTTTGAGGAATCAGAGTGGTTGTGCTGCGGTGCATGAGCGTATAAACGCCGTCAAATACGGACAACCGCACATTTGAGGCAGGAACGAAGGAACCCATTTGAGCTAGGATCACCACCAACGCACACATGCGGAGCAGACTAGTCTTGCCGCCCATGTTTGGGCCAGAAACCACAAGCAAAGATCCTGGCGACTCCGCGCTACTTGACATTAACACTGAATTACTGATGTAGGAGGACCCTTCCAGCAGCATCTCAATAATGGGGTGACGACCATCAATGATCTCGAGTGTTGGGTTTTCATCGTCGACAAACTCAGGCCGGGTGTAGTTCGGATAGCTCTGAGCTACCGTTGCCAGCGAACACAGCGCATCCAGATTCGCCAGAATCTCAACACAGTTCATTCCCACCACATACACCTGGCTATCGACATCACCAACAAATTGTCTCCAGAGGGATCGAATCATTTGATCTTTCTGTTCCTTCACATACTCCTCTTGCACATGAAGTCGTATGATTTCTTTGGGATGGAATCGAACCAATTTCTTGGTGGAGTTCACGACGAGCCAGTCGTGCGGCACCGCGTGGAGATCGCTGCGGCTCACTTCAATCAAATGGTGAATGTCATTTAGCGCTCCACCTCGAAACGTAGCGTATTCCAGTGACGGGCTGTTGAGGATACTTCGGCAGTATACTAAAATTGCGTCGTACTCTCTCTCCAGCGTCTCGAGTTCATGAGTGAGTTCTTGGTACTTGCTAGCATGTGATGGCTTCCTACGAAGGCGTTTCTGCATAGTATCTTCGACATCGTTTCGTTTTGCGCCTTTGACATCAATTTCATTGAGAAGGTCTGCGAGGCGTGCATCGAGCAGTGGGTAGCTTCCGAGGAGCCTCTCCAGAAGAGTAGACGGGTCTCTGTTCTCAGTAGCGCGTGAATTATCTGGGGATGAAGCAAGCATGTCATTGAGTTCCTTGATATACCCTTCGAGATCGTGCAGAATCTGGAGCGCACCTACAGTTTGGTTGGGGGTCGCTTTTCCAAGATGGACCTGCTGAAGGTATTTCAGTAGGTGCTTGGAGCGGGGCAATATTGTCGTTGTCAACTCTTCGTACGCAATTCGATGCGGTAGTGATTCTGTTGATAGCGACCCAGCAGGAAATGCCAAACTCTCGATTGTCTTTTGTCGTTCCATGATCTCTGGGATAGAGCCAAGCGGAGTGTGTACCCAATCGCGAAGTTTTCTGGCACCGGCATTGGTTTTCGTGTGGTTCAGTGTTGATAACAAGGATCCTACGGCGCGTTTAGTCGTCTACATAATGATAATCACACCATAGAAGTTAGGACTACGCAGTTCGTTGGAGTAAGCATGCAGATTGCACAACACGTACCGAGTTCACGAAAAGATCGAGGTCCCGATGAGCTTCAGCGGGGAGGTAAAATTGCCCTGTAAATGCTGCCGTGGGGCTGGCCAAGCTCGAGTAGTTAGGTGCGACGAGAGTCTTCACCATATCGAGAGAAGCTAAATATTTCCACATTCCTCCAAAACAACACATGCAAAGCTTCGGCAGGCTCGGACAGGTGACCGCGCTTGTATACTCCGACTCCGACTCACGAAATACGCCGGCAAACGTTTCTTTAGCCAGCGAGAACTCAAAGAACTCGTTAGGTATCCTTTCGACTCGGATACAGGATTGCAGAATTTCCTCGCCAAAGGTGTCGTTCATGACAGCACTTGAATCACTCTGTGCTGTTACAAAACTTTCCAGCAGTTGCTCCGTGTACGCGCTGAGCCGACCCACAGGGAGCACAAATTCAACTGGATCGAGGGATTCCAGTGTACGCTGTAAGCGTTGGCGCTTACCATCTAAACACCCGTTTCACCACAACAAAGTCAGCTCATTTTCAGCATCAACACACGCCACTTGCGCACCCTCACCGTCTTCAAACTCATCGAACTTGGTTTCCCCAGTGTGAACGTCGTGTACAAAGACTCCAATTTGCACCTCCTCTGAGAATGTCTACCAAAATAATGTCGGCATTATTGTCGTTGTCAATGTCAACAGGAGGGAGACCACATGCGTGAGCACAACGAAATGCACCTGACTCCGCTTCGTCTCTTCGTCAACTTCATGCATCGACTGGGAGAAGAAAGGTTTCGAGTGGACAGTCGCCTCTACAATGCACGCAATGAACCTCGTGCGAGTGTCTTCCTCCTCGTTGCTGTCGTCGCTGTCGTCACCACCTTCATCCACGTCAGGAATCGTCGCGCGCGTGTAAATTTCCGCCACACACCTGCAATCCATTTCACCTCATTAGCCTTCCGCCAACCCCAAAACTCGTCACTTCCGCCTCTGTTGCATCTCACCGTTCCAGAGGTTTGCGCTGCGCACCTGGCGTCTTGGACGCTGCACGCATAGCAACGGAGTCCGTTTGCCGCACGACCCCCACTTTGAAGCCGGCGTGCACTAGCCGTCGAGCATGGAACAACGTCCGGTGCACGGGCACCGACGCCTCCACGAACTGCTTGTGTCGCTGCGCGCGGATCCCCAGCACCGCAGCAGCATTCTACCGCCACTCATTCCATTCCATTGCATTGCACAATTAACAAATTTTAGTACACGTCCATACTTGCAATCCTAGCAAACAGATTTTTTTCACAGTGGATACATGGCTACCTCGGCGTCCTCGGCAAAGATCCGCATGCGGTAACCGCACTCGAACAGTAGCAGCGTGTCCGGGTGAGCTCTGCGCAGCGTCACGACCTGCTTCTCCATGGCGGTGAGCTGCTGCGAGCCCCGGCCGGAACTCGCCGTCGCATTTTCCTCCGCCTCTCGCTGCTTGCGCTTGCGCGACCGCAACGCAGGCAGCAGCACGCCGCGCCGGTCGCTGGACGCAGGCGGTCGAGACTCGTCGTCGCCAGCGGCGAAGTACTTGGAGTGACGCATTATGTCGTTTAACTAGACCTCGCTGTGATTGGCGGTTGTCGCAGTTGCTACCGGTTTTGTACCGATGACCATCAGCTTCAACTGCTTCAAGCTGACGCTCACTCACAACTGAACTCGCGCCGCACCGGACAAGCGCATCAAGTCTAGCGGGTTAATTAAGTCACCGGCTATTGTGAGGAAGACTATGGGCCCGACGCTCGCCATTGAGGACAGCGAGCCGCGCCGCAGCCTGGACGCGGAGCTGGGGCGCCGCCTGTCGCAGCTCTCGGACAGCGCCAAGTTCGCCGTGGCGCTC
Source organism: Phytophthora cinnamomi (assembly GCF_018691715.1). Lineage (NCBI taxonomy): Eukaryota > Oomycota > Peronosporomycetes > Peronosporales > Peronosporaceae > Phytophthora > Phytophthora cinnamomi. The sequence continues at coordinate 68,821 of NW_027151030.1, forward strand.
AACGAGATCCAGCGCGTGGCCATCCGCGGCATGTTCGACAGCCCCGAGCTGGGCGGCGCCACCGTGTACGTGGTGGACGTGCATCTGCAGCGCTCGCAGAAGGGGCTGCCCGCCGCCAAGGCCAGCGAGAGCGTGCGCGCGCGCAAGCGGCGGCTGCTGCACGAGCAGGACCGCGAGCGGCCCGAGTGCCAGGTGCAGCGCCGCTACTCGGACTTCCGCGCGCTGCGCCGCCAGATCTGCGAGGTCGTGGACGTCGCGGACGACCTGATGCACCCCGTGTGGTGCTCGTACTGCTGCCGCGTGCTGTGGCTCGTGACGTACGGCGGCTTCCCGTCGCGGCTGCCGAACCGGGGCGTCGTCGCCACCTACACGGGCTGGCACCGCCTCGTCACGTGCAGCCGCAAGCACAAGCTGGAGCTCTTCCTCAACGAGCTGCTGGCCGCCGCCAAGGACGAGTCCTACCGCCACGGCAACGCGCAGTGCCAGCGCTTCGCCACGGTCTCGCAGCTGCTGCAGGCCTTCCTGCTGGAGCTGACGCCAGTGGGGAGACATGGTAGCGTGACCTCGTAGGCGAGTACGGTAACTTTTTTAAACCTGCGAGTTGCGACAAAATGGAAAGCTACGTGACGTCTCTTTGCTCAAATGGGTTGACTATTTGCCACGGAGAAGAACATAAGGAAGAAGAAGAAGGATCCACTACAAGCACCCCACTGAAGCAGCCCTGGAGGTCGCTAGCTGCAACAAGGCGAGGACCAAGACAGGTGCTCACTACTATGAGCTCTAGCCCTTGGTCATCAAGCGGCGCGCAAAACAAAAAGATGCTCAAGATGTGTTTACCTCTTAACGGAGGGCCGCTGTCAAACGAGCAATCCGCACCGGTAAACCGGTTTCTCGGCTCCAGTCCTAGGTTTCAGTCTAGGTTTCAACCTACATGTAGCTTCAACCAGACGAACATAAACAGCACGCATTCTGAAGTTCCGCCCCGCCTCAGGGCATTTCACAAGGGCAAGCGTGCAGCGCACCAAGATGCGGCCCGAGAGCGACGCCGAGCGGAGCGACGACGGCGAGCGCCGCAGCCTCGACACGGACCTGGGGCGCCGCCTCTCGCAGTCGCAGTCGCAGTCGCTGTCGCAGCTGTCCAGCAGCGCCAAGTCCGCCGTCTCGCTGAACCAGATCAGCCGCGTCGCCATCCGTGCCGCGCACACCCGCGAGCAGCAGCAGCGCGGCCCCGTGGTGACCGTCTACGTGGTGGACGTCTTCCTGCAGGACGTGCAGAAGGGGTTGCCCAAGCCCGTGGCGGCGCAGAGCAAGCGCAAGCTCACGTGGCGCCAGAAGGCCGACAAGCAGGGCGACTACCAGGTGGAGCACCGCTACTCGTCCTTCCGCCTGCTGCGACAGCGCATCCTGGACGTGGTGAGCGCGCCCAGCGAGAGCGACACGCACCCGATGTGGTGCGCCTACTGCAGCCGCGTGCTGTGGCTGGTCACGGCGGGGGACTTCCCAGCACGCTACCCGAGCCAGGGCCCCGTGGCGACCTACACGGGCTGGAGACAGCTGCTCGTGCGCTCCAGGAAGCACGGGCTGCAGAAGTTCATCAACGAGCTGATCGCGGCGGCGAAGGACGTGTCCTACCGCTACACCGCCGTCCAGTGCGAGCGCTACGCGACGGTGTCTGGGTTTCTCAACAACTTCCTGGCCGACACGCACCAGCGGACGGCTCTGAGCTCCACCGCGCTGAGCTGCTGCTAGACAGAGGCGGCTGGTGTAGTGGACAACGTTAGCTATTAGTATATGAGCTATAATAATAGTTAGAAGGATCATGAGTCAACGCAAGACATCGCTGTGAGCTGTTCGTCGATCGCCGAGTTCCTTCAAGCTGCTGCTTACTCGATGCCAATCGGTGTAAATACAGGTATTGTAATACGTGTACATATTATTTGCCGCGGCGGCGATGCATTGCTGATCGAGCTCACCGTGCGAGACACACGCAACGTGGCTCGGCGTCGCAGGCTAGACCGCCTACAAACAGTGTAATACCCTGCAAGTTGCAGGCTGCAACGCCGAGCTCGCGCCTGCTTCTGCCACGACCGGCCTGTCACCGCACTGCTTCCTCGCGCCTGCAAATGTGCTGATGTGATACGTTGCTGCTCAGCGCCGCTGAGCCTCACACGATCGAGTGGCCAAGAGCCAGCCAGCCGGCGATGGCGCCGAGCGAACTCCTGGCGAGTCAAGTCGCGAATCATGATCACGGCGAGAGCAAGCGCGCAGACTAGATGACTCCACCGGGAAAATCCGAGAGCCAGCCCGGCGGCTTTGAAGCACAACGCCTGCGTTGAACATGCGCCCTGATATGCGGCGGCCGCCACGCGGCAGGGCCTCGCTCTTTCATATGCATGCAATAGCGCTGGTTGCTGGTTGCTGGTGAGACCTCGCCTTCCTCGCGCTCGACGCGCGCAATGACCTCGCCTTCCTAATCGGCGATCCTCGACGGAGCGAGAGGGCGAATCCTGACCTTCGTAATCAGTGAAACGCCCATCCCCCCTCCTGCGACAGGGCGCGGGTCATCCATCATGTGGCCCACACAGTCTTCGACGCTTGCACAGCCTACAAGCTGCAGAGCATACACGCTTGCGCAGCATTCATATATAACCCCAGTCATGAAGACACGCTCTTGCGCCAGACTCCCGCACGCCGCCTAGCTGTGCTGCCTTCAAGGACCCATTTATTTTGCGTTCGTCGCGATGGGCCATCACAATCAAAACTGCGCTGGACCCCGAAGCCACCTGCCTTCCTCCCGTCATGATGAGCCTGCGCCTGACGTCCAAGTCCGATGCCGACGTCGACGCCGAGCGGCGCGAGGACGACTCGCCGCGCGGGCTGAGCCCGAGCATGAGTCCGGGCCGCCGCCTCTCGCAGCTGTCGACGACGGCCAAGTGCGCCATGTCGCTCAACGAGATCTACCGCGTCGAGATCAGCAGCACGTACGAGGCCGACGGCGCCACCGTGTACGTCGTCAGCGTGTTCCTGCGCACCACGCAGAAGGGCTTGCCGACTATGGAGACGCTGGACCAGCGCAGGCGCCGTCTGCGCCGCGAGTACCAGGGCCAGACGCCCGACTACACGGTCGAGCACCGATACTCGGACTTCCGCGCCATGGTCAAGAGCATCTCGGACGTGGTGAACGACCACGACCACTTCCGCTTCTGCGCGTACTGCAGTCGCGTGGGCACCACCGAGTCCGCCGCGGGTTTCCCTCCGCGCGTGCCCAACCGTGGGCCGCTCGCCGCGGGGCTGCGCCAGTTGCTGGCGCGTGTTCGGATGCACCGCCTCGAGCGATTCATGAACCGGATGCTCAAGGCCTCCAAGGACATGTCGTACCGCACCAGCGGCAGCGTCCACTGCGGCCGCTTCCTGGCCGTCTCGCAGATCATGAACAGCTTCCTCGCACAGCCCGAGGGCAGCGCGCGAGCTTCCGTCGCCGCGAGCGAGCAGAGGACTGTCCTCAGTCGACTGACCACGGTTTAAGTAAGGCGTTTGTCACCGTTTATTTACGCGTAAATGAAATCCATGTCTCAGCAAAACAAAGCCTTCACTTTTCCTTGGCGCGCCGGCGGTATGCTGAGACGAGCTTATCTCGCTGACAGGCTATCGGCAACAGCAGCTGCCGGACCGTTCCTTTTGATCGCCTTCACCACCACCGGTGGCGCGCAAGCAGCGAAAGGTGTGTTCATCGTATCAAAAAGTAGTGGACGGCCTCTCTCACCTGCCGCGGTCTTCTCTCTCGCTGTCGGCGTCAATGCGAGTTCTCTTCATGTTTGAAGTTGGTTGGTTCTTGTGCGTATGAGACGAAGACGGCGATATAAAGGCACCGGCCGCCTTCAGTTCGCGATAGTGATGAACGCCTCCCGCCGCCCCGCACGAGCCCCGCGATTTGCGCTCCGTGTGAGCACGCGCTTTTCGGCTCAAGGGCTGGAGATGCCTACGAGCCGAGCAGACTGGGGATCCGAAGAACCAGAAGCCCAACCGTTGCCGAGCAAGCGATCCAAGCTTCAGCCCAGGCTGTAAACGAACCGTCAGCACTGGCGAAATCGCCTCGAAAGAAGACCGGTACACCGGTACGATACCGATCACATCAGGCATCTCATTGGCTGTCAGCTTCAACTTGGCCCTTTCTGCTGATCCCGTACACGCAACTAACTCCCATTTGAGACTGCGAATCACACCTGAGCCTCACATCGGAATTTCCTGCGCACCTCACAAGTAAGTCCCAGTGCAGCATGAGCGCCAGCGAGGACGACCAGTTCCTCTCGACCGAGCTGCAGAGCCGCAGCAGCGTGCCCAGCCTCGTCACCACCGCCAGCTCGTCCGAAGACAGCGATGATCTTAGCGACCTGCAGTCGCGCCGCAGCCTGGACGCAGGGCTGCGTCGCCTCTCGTGTATCTCGTCCACAGCCAAGTTCGCCATGAAGCTCAACCAGATCCACCACGTCAAGATCTGCGCCACCTACGACGAAAGCGAGGACGGCCCCACCGTCTACGTCATGAACGTCTACCTGCGCTACGTGCAGAAGGGTCTCCCCCAGCCCGCGCCCGTCGGCGAGTCCGAGGGCCAACGCAAGAAGCGCCTGCGGCTCGAGAGGGAGCTCGAGCGCCCCGTGTATCAGGTGGAGCACCGCTACTCGGCGTTCCGCGAGCTGCGGAGACGCATCATGAAAACCGTCAACGCGCGCGGCGACAGCAGGTATCATCAGCAGTGCACCTACTGCAGCCGCGTCAAGTTCATCGACTCATCCACAGGCTTCCCGCCGCGCGTACCCAACCGCGGACTGGTGGCGACGTGCACGGGCTGGCGCCAGATCTGCACGCACTTCCGCAAACGGCAGCTCGAGAGCTTCCTCAACCAGCTGCTCAAGGCGGCTAAGGACCTGTCGTACCGCACGGGCAGCGGCCACTGCGAGCGGTTCCTCGTGGTCTCGCAGATCCTCAACTCGTTCCTGTCGGCGGAGAGCATGCGCGCGACCGAGAACGTGTGGTGAGCGTCGTGCGGCGCCGTCGTCCGAGATAGACTACCTCAGTTAGGACATTCGGCATGGGCTGGTTGATTAATATATGCAGTGTGGTGTCTGTGTATTTGTGCTGGAGTGCCGGTACTTGCCTGTGCAGCTTGTTCTCGTCCCGCCACGACCGAGCGTTGGCTCGTGCGGTGCCGTGTGCATGCGGATCGTTTCGATGGGGATCGCCTGCTTCAGTCCTGGGCCCTGCTACCGTCGTGAGAAGACTCCCGTTGCCACCACGACGTCCACGAGCGACAACGTGAAGGAGAGTACTGCCGTCAAGTAAACCACACTCGGTTATTCTAGAACGCTGGGGTTTCCGAGTTGCCGCCGCCGAAGTTCTTCTCGGTCGGTCGCCTCAATGCAGTTGTGCGACGCGCCAGTGTCGGTGGTACGGGTGCCACCGCGATTTGCTCCGCCGACATAAGAGTCTTATGATACGAGGCACCACCACCGACGCCGCCTCAGTAGCAGGGCGGGAGTTAAAGACGACGGAGACCCGAAGACCCAAGTTCCCCGCGGTGCCTGGCTCGATCATGAGCCGCTCGTGGTCAACGTGGTTCTAGAAGCGCATCATGTTGGCGTGAGCCCTCTTTTTTCGGCGAATGGCTCCGTTTTTGCTGGGTCGGAAGGAGGGGTACGCCGGGTTACGTCCTCTTCGTGAGATCGGCCCGGTTCTGTCACGCGATGATTACACACCGCTGAACCCATATCCGACACATTGCGGCGCCTCAAGCCAGAGAGAGGACTTGCTGCACGGTGGACCTGGTCTGCGCGGCTCGTTCGGCCGGCGCGAGCGCCGCAGCCTGCTGTCGTGGCCGTGCCTGTATGTCTTGCTGGCGCCGTAGCGGCGGCATCGATGCGAGCTTCGGACTGCAGCAAGCCGACCAAAACCGACAGACTCTCAACGCGCATGTCAAACCGACTGCGGCGTCTTTGTCTTCGATTTACCGGCCGCGCACCGGTATCTCACCCGTGAAAAAAACTGCCGCGCTCGATGTGACAACCAGTGCTTCTCGCCATACTCCCACCCTACTCCCTTCGGTAAACACGCCGTCCCCACGTTGCGTACCCCTTCAAGATCACCGACAAGCCAAGACAAGCCAAAGCCTATCGCCGATTGCGCCCTGGCACACAACCGCAAACGCCGTCGCCAGTGCAAATCGAGGAGCACCCGGACGCGACTCGGATCGGGAACTCGATCCACCAATCGACCAGCCAACCAATCGACCTACCTACCATTTAGCTGCGCAGTTGCAATGGTGGCCGCCAACGCCTTGGACGAGATGGACGTGTACACGGACACGGCGAGCGAGCGCTCGAGCCTGGACACGGTGGAGCTGGGCGCGCGCCTCTCGCAGCTGTCCCGCGCCAAGGTGGCCGTGGCGCTCAACAGCGTCCACCACGTGCAGATGTGCACGGCGTACGACCGCGAGGGCCACGTGACGGCCTACGTGCTGGACGTGTTCCTGCAGGCGGCGCCGAGGGGTCTGCCCGTGGCGTCGGCCGCGAGCAGCAAGAGCAAGGGCGCGAACAAGCGGCGGCAGAGCAGGAGCGAGCGCGTGCGGCGGGAGCTGCGCGAGAGGGACGAGCTGCGCGCCGACTACCAGGTGGAGCACCGCTACTCGGCGTTCCGCACGCTGCGCGAGCGCATCGCGGAGGCGGTGGCGGCGCCCAAGGACAAGTCGCACCCGCAGTGGTGTCCGTACTGCACGCGCGTGCGGGAGCTCGCGAGCTCGGGCATGTTCCCGTCGCGGTTCCCGAGCCGCGGCCGCGTGGCCATCGCCGTGGGGCTGCACGACTTCGTGGTGCGCAGTCGCACGGAGCGCCTCGAGACGTTCGTGAACCTGCTGCTGCGCGCCGCCAAGGACATTTCGTACCGCTCCGGCTGCAGTCCGTGCGGGCGGTTCGAGGTGGTGTCGAGGCTGCTGAGCGACTTCCTGACGGAGCCGCACCTGCGGACGTCGGGCAGCTCGTGGTGACAAGCGAGGCCTGCAGACCAACCGGGGCGGGAAGGCGGGCGAGCAACGCGTCTGCAAGGGTGTCGGAACGAGCACGGGCGGCGGAGAGCCAGCCAAGGTGAAGGAAGGCGTGGCGCGTTAGAGTAGGGCACGGGTCGTGCACTTGGATGTAGTGGCATGGTATTTGGCGTAAACGGTCTTGCAGCGAGCGCCTGGATATTCAAATAAAGGATGGAGCTTTTTCGCGAGGTTTGCGACAACTTTACTCATGCATGAGTTGAGGTTTGCACTTGGTGCTGCAGGGATTAGTGCGGTGTAATCTTACCCGGATATCCGCTGCAAAAGCACAGGGAAGATTCCAGGCCTATCAACTCGGGCTTGCCAGCTTGGCGATAAATTTTAAACATGCGCATTGCGAGCCACAGTGTGTTCGCAAGAAACGCTCTTGCTGTTTTGGATCGGCACTGACAGGAGACGGTTTCTGGGTCATGCTGGGCGACTAATTGGGACGAAGTCGCTTTTTAAAACGCCTCGCATGCTTGCCCTGGCGGAGATACCGTGCCGTCATCCCGATGCTGACTGCACCTGCTCGCCAACACGAAAGAAACGCTGTCTCAAATGATCGGCCCGATCGCCGATCAGGCGCGCGATCGGCATGGCCATCCGCATGACCCGGGTGTCCTGCGTTTCAAAGCGTTTCTGCTGTCTAGCCGGGAGTGACTCCAAACGGTAGGGCACCAATTCATCAGCACAGCTCGCAACCCGAGCCTTGCAGCCACCACTGCAACCAGAAAAACTCACGAAAAAGCTCCATCCTTTATTTGAATATCCAGGCGCTCGCTGCAAGACCGTTTACGCCAAATACCATGCCACTACATCCAAGTGCACGACCCGTGCCCTACTCTAACGCGCCACGCCTTCCTTCACCTTGGCTGGCTCTCCGCCGCCCGTGCTCGTTCCGACACCCTTGCAGACGCGTTGCTCGCCCGCCTTCCCGCCCCGGTTGGTCTGCAGGCCTCGCTTGTCACCACGAGCTGCCCGACGTCCGCAGGTGCGGCTCCAATAAAGTCGCTCAGCAGCCTCGACACCACCTCGAACCGCCCGCACGGACTGCAGCCGGAGCGGTACCGAAATGTCCTTGGCGGCGCGCAGCAGCAGGTTCACGAACGTCTCGAGGCGCTCCGTGCGACTGCGCACCACGTCGTGCAGCCCCACGGCGATACGCGGCCGGCTCGAACCGCGACGGAACATGCCCGAGCTCGCGAGCTCCCGCACGCGTGCAGTACGGACACCACTGCGGGTGCGACTTGTCCTTGGGCGCCGCCACCGCCTCCGCGATGCGCTCGCGCAGCGTGCGGAACGCCGAGTAGCGGTGCTCCCACCTGGTAGTCGGCGCGCAGCTCGTCCTCTCGCGCAGCTCCGCCGCACGCGCTCGTTCCTGCTCTGCCGCCGCTTGTTCGCGCTCCTTGCGCGGCCGACGGAACTGAACCTCGGCGCCGCCTGCAGGAACACGTCCAGCACGTACCGTCACGTTCCCTCGCGGCCAATCGTACGCCGTGCATCTGCGTGGTGGACGCTGTTGAGCGCCACGGCCACCTTGGCGCGGGACTTGCGCGCGCAGCTCCACGTATCGGCTCGAGCGCTCGCTCGCCGTCCGTGTACATCGTCCATTGTCGTTGGCGGCCGGCTTCCACTGCGGTATTGGTGGTAGGTCGATTGGTTGGTTGGTCGATTGTGATCGAGTTCCCGATCCGAGTCGCGTCCGGTCGCTCATTTGCACTGGCGACGGCGTTTGCGGTTGTGTGCCAGGGCGCAATCGGCGAGGTTTTGGCTTGTCTTGGCTTGTCGGTGATCTTGAAGGGTACGCAACGTGGGACGGCGTGTTTACCGAAGGGAGTAGGGTGATGAGTATGGCGAGAAGCACTGGTTGTCACATCGAGCGCGGCAGTTTTTCACGGGTGAGATACTGGTGCGCGGTCAAATCGAAGACAAAGACGCCGCAGTCGGTTTGACATGCGTCTAGTATCTGTCGTTTTGTCGGCTTGCTAGTCTCGATGCTTGAGCGTCTGCCGTACGGCGCCAGAACATACATCGAACACGGCCACGACCAGCGGCTGCGGCTCGCGCCGGCCGAACGAGCCGCGCAGACCGCGTCCACCGTGCAGCAAGTCCTCTTCTGGCCGAGGCGCCGCAATGTCGGATATGGGTTCAGCGGTGTCATCGCGTGACCAGGCCGGGCCGATCTCACGAAGAGGACGTAACCCGGCGTACCCTCCTTCCGACCCAGCAAAAAGGCCATTCGCCGAAAGGGCTCACGCTGCGCTTCTGAACTTCACCGTTCGACCAGCTCCAGGCGTCATGATCGAGCCAGGCACCGCGGGGAACTGGTCTTCGAGTCTCGTCGTCTTTACTCCCGCTGCTGAGGCGGCGTCGTAGGTGCCTCGTATCATAAGACTCTTATGTCGGCGGAGCAAATCGCGGTGGCACTACCACCGACACTGGCGCGTCGCAACTGCATTGAACCGACTGAGACTGCGGCGGCGGCAGCAGGCGGCAGATCGGAAACCCCAACGTTCTAGAATAACCGAGTGTGGTTTGTTTGACGACAGCACCCTCCTTCACGTTGCCGCTCGTGCGTCGTGGTGGCAGCGGGAGTCTTCTCGACGACGGCAGAAGCAGGACTGAAGCAGGTGATCCCCATCGAAACGATCCGCATGCTACGGCACCGCACGAGCCAACGCTCGGTCGTGGCGGACGAGAAATTGCCACAGGCAAGTACCGGCACTCCAGCACAAATACACAGACACCACACCTATATTAATCAACCAGCCCATGCCGAATGTCCTAGCTGAGGTAGTCTATCTCGGACAACGAAGACGCTGCACGATGCTCACCACACGTTCTCGGTTGCGCGCATGCTCTCCGCCGACAGGGAACGAGTTGAGGATCTGCGAGACCACGAGAACTCGCAGTGGCCGCTGCCCGTGCGGTACGACAGGTCCTTAGCCGCCTTGAGCAGCTGGTTGAGGAAGCTCTCGAGCTGCCGTTTGTGGAAGTGCGTGCAGATCTGGCGCCAGCCCGTACGTCGCCACCAGTCCGCGGTTGGGCACGCGTGGCGGGAAACCCGTGGACGAGTCGATGAACTTGACGCGGCTGCAGTTGGTGACTCATGACTGTGTCTGAACCTATGTAAGGTACACACTCCATCAAACTCAATATTGAAGTCTGCTTTTGAGGCTAAGAAAATATACGGACGCGCGAACCGCTCCGGGGACGAGTGTTGACAGGTCCTACACGGATACAAGCATTGATGACGTGTCTTATTGTTTCTTTCACATTGCAAACGGCCAAGGCAATATCAATGGTTTGTCTGGATACTCCACAGATGAATCACGGCGGCGATGTCGCGCCTGTGTACACACAGCACCTACAACGCACCTAAACTGGGATTGTTGTCAAATTTGAGCCAACCCATTCATTCTACCTTATTAGTCCATTGGAGCTGCTCGGTGTGCAGTGGATCGGTCCCAGCACTACTAGTGCATGTAATGGCGTTGCTTACACGACCAATATATCAGCGACGTGCCATCGTCTACTCCGTGGCGGCGCCCAGTGCATGTAAACACACATCATTTGCCACCACATCATCAAACGACAAACTCAAGAATTAAATTTCAGTCGGGGTCGTGGCTCGGACCGATTTCCACATCATCAAATATGAGGGCTCTGCGGCAGGTCCTGCCCGGGAGCCCCAGCGAACTAACTAAAGCACACTGACATTAGCAAACTGCCACCAACAGCTCAAGCAGCTAGCAAGACATAAAGCCAACCCGATGAACCCAGCCGATGGTTACTACGAGTTCGACATCCCCATTATTGCCAGTGACTCCGACACCGAGCGCACGAGCGGGACGTCCAGCCTGCTCAACCAGGACGGGCATCTCGCAACTTTCTCGCGCGAAGATGGCTATTGCGCTCAATAGCATTCACCAGGTGCGGATGTCGAAGACCTACGACCGAGAAGAGCATGTGACGGTGTACGCGGTGGACGTGTTCGTGCAAAGTACACCGACGGGTATCACCAAAGGGCAACAAAACATCAAGGACGAAATGGACAACGGGTGCAGTGCCTACCAGGTGGCTCACCGTTACTCGTCGTTCCGAATGCTACGTCAGCGCATCGGGGACGTGGTGAAGGTGTCCAAGGACAAATCACACTCGCGCTGGTGCCCGTACTGCTCGCGCGTACGAGATATCGCCAAGTCAAGTGTGTTCCCGTCACGCTTTCCGACAGTGGGGATCGCCTCCGGTTTGCGCGAGTATGTTGTACAGTCGCGAAAAGCGCTTGGAGATGTTCGTAAATCTCTTGCTGCGAGGTGCCAAGGACATATCGTACCGCTCCGGATGCAGTCCGTGTGGACGATTCGAAGCCGTGTCAAAGTTGCTGAACGACTTTTCTGGGCCGCACTACGCCCTGCGCACTACTGGTATCCTAGTTGATAGTTTTTTTCCAATTAATGTGTTGAAAACTGTAATGCGTAACTTCCCGCA